>NC_091086.1:65706893-66009924 GCF_032405125.1 Capricornis sumatraensis | reverse complement strand
TATAATCCCTACTCATCTTCATATTGTACCTAACTAATCCCCACATCCAGCAGGGCATGATAATGAAGGACTTTTATCTCTGTTTTACAGATGAGAAACTAAGATACAGAACAGCTAAATGGCATGCCTTAAGGCCTTGCATGCCATACTAGGGAAATCAAATCTGTAAGGGATCACACCCAACCATCTTGCAGAGAGCTGGGTCACCTTTCCCCCGTCTCTTCTCCAATTATGGTGGACTTTGCAATCAATGAGGTGGTGATCATGCCCTTTGCAAAGGCTCAAGCTCTCCAGCAAAAGGTCAGCCAGTGTTTTGCAGCTCCTCTGGCAATGTTTTGCCTTCTTCTGCATGTAAAACCCAGCAGAGCAGGGAAATTTCTGCCACTTTTCAGGACCACCTGGAGTTCTCAATTTCCAGCTTCCCCAAAAAGCTTCACAAACAAGCTCCTTGTTTTTGCCCTGATCCCACAAGACCTTTAATTCAACATCCAGTTGCATGGTAGGCTTAGCTTTCTTTTCAAAACAAATAGCACTCATTTCTGTTCTGAAAAGCTAAGTTCTACTAAGCCACTGTCCAACACTGACAGGCGAGATTTTGCATTCTCAGTGCTAGATAACACAGGGGTTGAAAAGGAGGCTGAAGAAGAAAAAAATGCACAAAGTGGGTAAAACAAAAAGTGCCTCTGGTTCTATTTGGTATTTTGCCTGTAATTAGCTTTGTGACTCCCCCGCCCCACCCCCTTCATTCCCTCTGGACCTCATTCTCTCCATCTATAAAATGAAAAGGTTACTGACCTGAACCCTGTGTAGCCTTGCAAATTAAAGCCTTTACAAGAACGGTTTCATTTTATCCATACGTCATTGAAATAATAGTTTTACTAACTTGCCCTTTTCAAGTGTGGCTACTTTGATATTTCACATTCTATTCCATATCTTTTTTTTTTTTTTAATGTAAGTGATCTGGAATCTAGTAATACTTTTGTCCTAGCCCATGAATGGATTATGAACTGCAGTCCCTTTTGTTTTTAACTGAAGGAAATTTTATTTACAATGTTGTGTTGATTTCTACTGTACAACAACATGAATCAGTTACAATTTTATATATCCCCTCCCTTGGGAGCGTCCCTCCCCTCCTCCCATCCCACCGCTCTAGGTTATCACAGAACTCTGGGCTGGGCTCCTTTTGTTATACAGAAGGTAATGGCAACCCACTCCAGTACTCTTGCCTGGAAAATCCCATGGACGAAGGAACCTGGGTGGCTGCAGTCCATGGGGTCGCACAGAGTCGGACACGACTGAAGTGACTTAGCAGCAACTTTCCCCTAGCTATCTATTTTATACATGATAGTGTATATTGACATTGTATATATGTCAATGCTACCTTCTCAGTTCTTGCTACCCTCTCCACCCCAGGCTGTGTGCACAAGTCTGTTCTCTAAATCTGCATCTCCATTCCTCCCCTGTAAATGAATTCATCAGTACCATTTTTCTAGATCCCACCATCAACTAAAAAAGATGCACAACTTGAGAGTTGCAAGTTAAGTTTTATTTGGAGCAAAATGAGCCCCAGAGGTGGCATCTCAGATAGCTCCGAGAGACTGCTCCAAAGAGGCAGCTGGGGAAGGTCAATATATAAGATTTCGGTGAAGGGCAGAGTTCAATGCAATCAATCACTTACTTTACAAGAGGTTTCCTACGAGTCAGGAGGATCTGGTGTCATCATGAAGGGATTCCCTGTTTTTCTAGAATAAGAGATGCAAAGACTAGGATTATGAAATCAGTTCCTGAAAATATCCAACTATCTAAAGACCTGTTCCATCAGATTCCCTGGAGGACAGAGGGCCTCACTCCACCCTGAAATCCCTCAGGGGGTGTTGAAGGTCGGCAGCTGCAGCAGCACAAGATTCAATCTGCCAGAAAGTGGAAGTGAACTTGCTCAGCCCTGTATGACTCTTTGTGACGCCATAGACTGTAGCCTACCATAGACTGTAGCCTACAGGCTTCAGTGGGTTGCCATTTCCATTGAGGTCAGACGTTTTACCCCCTGAGCCACCAAGGAAGCCCAATGTGCACAGAGGCAGATGGCAAATGCCCTTGTTGTTCAGTCGCTGCCAATGCTCTTGGCAAGTGCCCATTTGTAGTTGACAGGCAAGTGTCAATCTGTAGTTGACACCACATATATACATTAATGTATGATATTTGTTTTTCTGTTTCTGACTTACTTCACTCTGTATACGAGCATGAGCTGCAGTTCTAAAGGTCTTGGATCTAGGTGATATCTGAGATGCTGCCCAGGGCTCAAACTTCTAAATCAGTGTTGGAAGGGATACTTACTGTCAGTCATTTGCCACATCCACAACTTTGTCCACTTGCCCTCGATTTCATCCTGATTCTGTATTAGCTGTGAGACCTGGAGCAAGGTACACAACTTTCTCAGCCTAGGTGTTTTCACCTCGAATGAAGGCTTGCCATTAAGACTATATCAGATAGTGCAACTAGCAATGCCTCAATATTTCATTTCAAAATATGTGGTGTTATTATTGTTATACAAGACTGCAGGGAAAAATTCTTCTTATCTAGGATGAGGCATTCTCCCTGAGTAGGGACTGAGCAGTGTAGACTTTCCAGGGGAGGACTCTTGGGGAATCAGCTAAATTCGTGAACACTTTTAGGCATAGTTCTTTCCCAGTTATGCCCGTTGGCCATATTTTGAGGGTGTTGTGGAGTTATATGGACGCTGAGAGTTAATCAGACTCTTGGATACCCCTCAAGGGTATACAGGAAGTTGGCATCAAGTTGCAAAATCAATATCTAACTTTATCATATTAAAATTAAATTCTCATATTTTATCACTATTTATCATATAATGTGGGCTTCCCGGGTGGCTCAGTGGAAAAGAATCCACCCACTAATGCAGGAGACATAGGAGATGTGGGTTCAATCCTTGGGTCAGGAAGATCCCCTGGAGGAGGAAATGGCAACCCACTCCAATATTCTTGCCTGGAAAATCTCATGGACAGAGGAATCTGGTGGGCTACAGTCCATAGGGTCACAGAGTCAGACATGACTGAGCACACTCACGCATGCACTCACGCATCATATCATGTCTGTCATACCTTATAAACTAGAAAAAATATTAACAAAAACAACAGAATCACTTTTAAATCTTTTTAAACCCTGCCTGGAAATCTCTCTCAAGCAATCCTTCACTCTATGTAAGTGTGAATTCTTACAAGTCCCGACCTCCTTATCCACCCATTCCACACCCATCAATCTCCAGATTTCTCAGGCATCCAGAAGCATTTTCCAGCACAAGAGCAGGCCAGCCCAACCAAGGCAACCAAGCTAGCACCTCAGGAGTTGTTATCTTTATATAAAGTCCTCTACAAGGAGTAAGGATTCTTTTGTCTCTCTGAAATGGCAATCCACTCCAGTACTCTTGCCTGGAAAATCCCATGGATGGAGGAGCCTGGTGTGCCGCAGTCCATGGCGTCGCTAAGAATCAGATATGACTGAGCAACTTCATTTTCACTTTTCACTTGCATGCATTGGAGAAGGAAATGGCAACCCACTCCAGTGTTCTTGCCTGGAGAATCCCAGGGATGGGGGAGCCTGGTGGGCTGCCGTCCATGGGGTCGCAAAGAGTCGGACACGACTGAAGCGACTTAGCAGCAGTAGCAACAGCAAGGGCAAATGCAATAAAGGATGAAACTCCACCCTCCTCCCTCTTTTCTTAGAGCAACTACTTTAGGAAAATTATAATTGTAAGTTCTTTGTTGCTCTGTGATGACCTAGAGGGGTTGGAGGGACATATATATGTATATAGATTATAGATATAGCTGAACCACTTCATCGTACAGCGAAAACTAACACATTATAAAACAATTCTATTCCAATAAAAAAATTATAAGTTCTTTATTTCTTTGAAATGTTTGTAAATCTTTTTAAAAGCTAAATAAGCCTCTAGCTTTAAGTCTAATGTCTTTCTCAAGGACCTGGAAGCCATCTCTTTGAACTGTGATAGTCAAAGAAACTAGAGCCTTAAAGCTGCACCTGCCAGGCTAGGGGCGCAGGTAGAAGGGGTGGGCATAATTCCATGGCTTCTTCCCTCATATGGGATGGAGATGTTCAGGAAAGCGACCAAAGAAAAATCAACAAGTTCAATGATTAGTATCCTGCTGTAGAAGCTGAAATAACTTTGAGGAGGTGAGCTGAATTTTGCATTAAAGTCCATTGCAACTCCTTCGAGAACTTTATCCAGTCCCTTGTTGTTGTTTAATCATTAAGTCATGGCCTGCTCTTTTGCAACCCCATGGACTGCAGCCCACCAGCTCTGTCCATGAGATTTTCCAGGCAGGAATACTAGAGCAGATTGTGATTTCCTTCTCCAGGGAATCTTCCCAACCCAGGGACTGAACCCGCATTCTCCTGCATTGGCTGGCAGATTCTTTACTGCTGAGCCACCAGAGAAGCCCTTCCAGTCCTTTTGAAGCACATGAAAAGGAGCCTCCCCTCTATCTTGCGCCCTTTCCAGCCTCTTTGCTACCTGAGAGGATGGCAGCATATGGTAAGAAATGGTGGCTACGAAGAGCTCATTTCAAAAGTGTGACCTGACACAGAATGACAGTTAAGTGGGCCCAGAGGTACAGCTAGGATCCAACAGAGATTCAAAGTCTGGGAAAAGAACAACCGTGGGCAGGTGCCAGGTGCCTGGTGGAGCAATGGCAAACATCCACTGACTGCTACCTCTATGAAGTATGCCCTACTAGGTGTTATTTGACTATCACAACAAGCCATGAGATGTAACTGCTATTAGTCCCAATTTACACAAAAATGAAACTAAAGCTTAGATCCTTTAAGCAACTGATAGAGGTGAAAATTCTAATCGCAGACCTGGGGATTTCAAAGCACAGATGGCAACCTCTGTAGTACAGCTCTAGGATTCAGAGATGTGGGTTCTTTCCTGCTCAGTGTGAACTTGGAGAAGCCTTAAACATCTCTGGTCCTCAATACGTTCATCTGAAATGAGGTTTATTAACAAGAGTCCTGATGCCTCCGAGGATCAAGGCACACAGCAGAGAGGAAAGTACTTGGAAAGGTCTAAAGTATGTGAATTGTTTATTTATCCTGACAGTTGAGAGGGCAGGAAATCAGGAGGGAGCCCTGCTCACTGGAAATTTTATTAACGCACAGAGACAACAATAGAGTGAAGGTTTCCTGGACAGCAACCCCTGGCTTCCAGGTTTCCAGGAAACTGAAGATCATATCCAACTGTGGGGCCATGTCAGATCCCCAGCTCCATCAGAAGAAGCTTCCAGAAGATTCTTCAGTGTTCAATTCACACAAAAGACCTACAAGTCAGGAAAGATCAAGGTTGTCAGCTTGCAACAGGTCTCCAACAGGGGTATTTTACATCTGAGACCTGGCACATGATTCTTCTTCAGAAATACAGGAAGACAAACGTGACGTTCCCAAAGACACCAGTGCAGTATCTCTCAAAGTAGCAAGACAGTCCGATTAGGTCACAGTGGGAGTGAGGTAGAACTTGGGCAGGTGACCCTCAGTGTATACAGGCTAAGCAGCTGCAATAAACATCTCTTTATCTTGTAAACCAGCGAGTGGCTGGCGGTCCTTGGTGAATCAGCAGTAAAGAATTCTCTTGCCAGTGCAGGAGATGCAGATCGGTCCCTGGGTTGGGAAGATCCCCTGGAAGAAGAAATGGCAACCCACTCCAGTATTCTTGCCTGGGAAATACCATGGACAGAGGAGCCTGACAGGCTAGAGTCCATGAAGTCACAAAGAGTTGGACATGACTGAGCGACTAAACAACAGCAAGTGAGTGATTGACATGAAATTGAAGTTGTTTCTCATCCATGAGATGGTCCAGGTGAGGAGGAGGCTCTCCTACATGGGTATCCAGGCTGGAAGGGAAACTCAACATAGTGGTAGGCTGGTAAAAGCCTACAGCTAGCTCTCAAATAAAAAAAAAAAAATTAAACTACAACAAAATAGGAAAAAGAGAACTTTAAGGCTGTATATTGTCACCCTGCATATTTAACTTATATGCAGAGTACATCATGAGAAACGCAGGGCTGGAAGAAGCACAAGCTGGAATCAAGATTGTCGGGAGAAATATCAATAACCTCAGACATGCAGATGATACCACCCTTATGGCAGAAAGCCAAGAAGAACTAAAGAGCCTCTTGATGAAAGTGAAAGAGGAGAGTGAAAAAGTTGGCTTCAAGCTCAACATTCAGAAAACGAAGATCATGGCATCTGGTCCCATCACTTCATGGAAAATAGATGGAGAAACAGTGGAAACAGTGTCAGACTTTATTTTGTGGGGCTCCAAAATCACTGCAGATGGTGATTGCAGCCATGAAATTAAAAGTTGCTTACTCCCTGGAAGGAAAGTTATGACCAACCTAGATAGCATATTCAAAACCAGAGACATTAGTTTGCCCACAAAGGTCTGTCTAGTCAAGGCTGTGGTTTTTCCAGTAGTCATGTATGAATGTGAGATTTGGACTATAAAGAAAGCTGAGCACAGAAGAATTGATGTTTTTGAACTGTCGTGTTGGAGAAGACTCTTGAGAGTCCCTTGGACTGCAAAGAGATCTAACCAGTACATCCTAAAAGAAATCAGTCCTTAATATTCATTGGAAGGACTGCTGTTGAAGCTGAAACTCCAATACTTTGGCCACCTAATGCAAAGAGCACACCATTTTCACTGGAAAAGACCCTGATGCTGAGAAATATTGAAGGCAAGAGAAGAAGGGAGCAACAGAGGATGAGATGGTTGCACAGCATCACCGACTCAATGGACATGAGTTTGAGTAAATTCTGGGAGCTGGTGATGGACAAGGAGGCTAGGCATGCTGCACTCCATGGGGTCGCAAAGAGTCAGACAAGACTGAGTGACTGGACTGAACTGAACTGAAAACAAAATATCCCTGATTTGTGGCATTTACCAGTTTCCATGGTGTGAATATTCCAGCATGACCAATGCAAGAAAACAAGACACTAAAGAAATGCAGAGTATGGAGGAGACTGCACAGTTGGCTCTTGTGCACCTTATCAGCCATCCCCATTATATCACTGTTCCCATCTATTTCCATCTTCTTCCAAGAAGCACCTCAAGCTTCTGCTATTTCCCATATGGTGGAAAGGGAGTTAGGAAGAATGACAGTAACTATCTTCCTTATAAAAATGTGATATCACATCCCTAAAACAGGGTCACATGGCAGTGCTTTGCTACACAGGAAGGTTAGAAATGTAGGGGCCTCTACAGTGAGTCAGTGTTGCATGCACCTACTCAGCTGGGAAAAAAAAGGAATATATATTCCCTTTTTTTGCCTTCGTCTTCAATCCCCTAAAATGACAAATTTTCTCCCTCCCTACCCCTTACCTGCATTCCAGGGAAATTCTGTTTGTCTGTCTTTGGATGGAAGAACCACACTATCACTGTCTTACCTTCCCCGTCTAAGGAGTGAGAAGTCCAGGCTGAAATAAGTGTCATGGGCAGGATAACCAAGTTGCTTGGAGCAAAGAGATGTTCATTTAAACAATGGAAGCTTTTACTTAAATTCATTGAGGTAGAGAAATAAAGCTGTGCTTATGTCTTGACAAATAAGCAGGTGAGAACAGCAACAGTACAAACAAACCAATATTCCTCCAAATTTGAGTACTGGACCATTGTTAAGCCAGTGATTTTCCACTTCCTCTCCCCACATGATTCTCTTCGATACAGCCTGAAAATGTGTCCTCATGGAGAGTTATGGTGTCACTTGTAGGTTGAGTTCACATATCATTCATTTTTAAAAACTTTCCAAATATCTGTGGTATTCTGGTTCTTAGCTATGTTCAGTTCAGTTCAGTCACTCAGTCATGTCCGACTCTTTGCAACCCCATGGACTGCAACATGCCAGGCTTCCCTATCCGTCACCAACTTTCAGAACTTGTTCAAACTCATGTCCATTGAGTCAATGATGCCATCCAACCATCTCATCCTCTGTAGCAAGGCCATAGTGATACCCTGGAGGAGGTCATGGCAACCCACTCCAGTATTCTTGCCTGGAGAATCCCCATGAACATAGTAGTCTGGTGGGCTACGATCCATGGGGTCACAAAGAGTCGGACATGACTGAGGAACTAAGCACACAGCCGTAGTGATGAGACCTCCACATAAGCTGTTCACAATGCCATGGGAAACTCAGGTGTGCAATAATTCATCAAGTCTGCTGACAAAAGTCACTAACAATATGTCAAGTTGGGCAGCATACACTGAGAGTTTCATGCCAGTGGAGGTTCTATTGACATTTGAGTGCTTTGTGTGTGTGTGTGTGTGTGTGTGTGTGTGTGTGTGTGTGTGTGCGTGCTCAGTTATGTCTGACTCTTTGTGACCCCATGGGCTATAGCCCCCCAGGCTCCTCTGTCAGTGGAATTTTCCAGGCAAGAATACTGCAGCAAGTTGCCATTTCCTACTCAAGGGATCTTCCTAACCCAGAGATCAAACCTGCGTCTCCTGTCTCTCCTGCATTGGCAGGCAGATTCTTTACCACTGTGCCACCTGGGAATGGGCTAATATTTCTGCCTTCCCAAAATCCATATGTTGAAATTCTCATCCCCAAAGTGACGGTGTTAGAAGGACGAGACTCAGAGAGATAATTAAGCCGTGAGGGTGGTACCATCAGGAACGGGATCAGTGCCCTCATAAGAAGAGACATGACAGCTCGCTCCCTCTCTGCTGTCTGCCATGTGAAATTAAAAAGAGAAGACAGACACTCACAAATTAGGCAATAGTCTCTCCCCAGACACCATTTCCGCAGGCACTCTGATCTTGCATTTCCAGCCTCCAGAACTGCAAGAAGTAAATGTCTGTTGTTTAGTCACCTAGTCTATGGTAATCCATTACAGCAGGCTGGACTGTCTTCTTTTAGAACAAGCTGATTTTATTTTTGTTATTAATTTCTGAGTAACAAACTGCCACAAACCTGATGACTTTAAACAAATACATTTAGTTCTCACAGTTTCTCTGGATCAGTAGTCTGGACACGACTTAGCTTGGTTCTCCAGGAAGCTACAATCAAGGAATCAGCAAGGACTGGATTCTCTTCTGAGGCATGACTGGGGAAAGGGCCCGCTCTGAGTCAAGACGATTATTAGTTGCTTGCAGTTTCTTGCAGGCTTCCAGTGTGAGGGTCTCAGTTTCTTGCTGGTGGTTGACCAAGGCCATTCTCATTTCCTTCAAGGCATGGCCCTCTCTGTAGGGCGGCCAATAAAGTGGCAGCTAGCACTTTCAAAGCAAAGGAGAGAGTTCTTAGCAAGACATATTATAATCCTTTATAATATAACCACACGTGCCTAGTCACATATGTCCTATCACTTTTTGTTGATAGGACACTATCAACAATCTAGTCCTATCACTAGCTAGAAGCGTGTCACATACCCCTCCCACACTCAAAGGGTATGGATTTCATAATAGCATGAATCCCAAGAGGGGTCATGGGGGCATCTTAGACTCTGTCTACTACAGGGTGGGACAATTATTCCTGGGGTGGTACTGTCCCCTACACACACAATGGATAACAACCCTCTCCCCTGCATACAAAATGCCACGATGCCCCCTCCCCAGTCATTCTGACAAACAAAGCTGTTCCTAGGCATTTCCAAATACATGTCATATGCCTGAGAACCACTGCAGTTTCTGCTTATCAAACAGGCATAGAATTGCTAAATTTATATTCAGTTTGTGTTCGGCGGATGTGACCACTAACTAACAAGAAAATATGTTTTCACGTTTTCACCTCACAAGCAACATAGACAGTATAACCAATCCAACCAGCTGTGAGTTGCATTTAGTAAAATTTAATTGGAATGGAGACCTTTAAATAAAAGTCACCCTAAAAGTATATTTATTTCATCATGAAAAACATGGTTTGTTTTATGTAAGGAAACATAAAAGACAGTGGATTCAAAGAAATTTTTATTCATGAAACATTCATAAAACTAGACCCACCATTTTTCTGGTGAAAAGTCTTTGCAAACTTCTACTTAACTCTTTTGAAACTAAAGTATTCACTTCCTCCCATAGCATAGCAGCACAGTTGGTAGACTACAGGTTTAAATTCCCCAGAGGATAGACTTCATTTAATGTCTTTCCAAACTCTCCTCAAAATCACTGATACAGGAAAAGATAATTGTGTCATCTTTCATTCTCATCACACTCCCAAGATTGTTCTGACAATGGATTTATTTGATGCCTTTCAGAGTTCTCCTCAAAGATACAATCAAAAGAAAGAGAGTGCACCAAAGAATCTGGGGCATTTTTTGTTGTCCTTCATCCTTCATGATGAGACAAATTAAAAATAGAAAGAGACTCCAAATGAGATCTATTCTTGTTACCTCACGTTTCTTCTGGGACTATCTTGCTAGTGATAAAAGCCCCCTTTCTTTGTTGAAATCTAACTTCTGCACATTTTTAAGTTTTCTGAAACATGTAGACAGGACCTCATGACCTTTTCTAAAATATAATTGCTCTATAAATGCACTTCATATAAGCTTTGTAAATTTAGAGGAAATTTAGAACCACTTTCATTTTAGAAACTCACAGAATCTCAAGCTTGATAATTCTACTTTAAACAAAGTCTTCTTCTAGGATCAGGCAAACACAAAGGTTAAGATAACCCTGGTTTGAAAGTCTGATCTCTTAAGGACATTTCTCAAACTTTATGGGCACACAAACCACTCTGAGATCTTGTTAAAATACAGGTTCCAATTCAATATTTCTGGGATGGGACTTGAAATTCTTGTATCTAACAAGCTCCCAGGAGATGGTAGTGCTCTTGATCAGGATTTAGGGTGAGAAAAGGGAGGTACTTGCCTCTAGCACAAAAAAAAATTAAGAAGTTGCCCTAAACCTCTATAATAAAAATTTTGGTAAGTTTTTAAGGCAATATTTTAAACAATCAAAATGAATGCAAAAATATCTGTGATCAAAACATATCAAATACTTTAACAGAGACAGGCAGTATTTTTCATTATAGCCCTACAATATTTTAGAGCAGAAACCCTTGTTCCCAACCCATGCTACCTTGCAGATCCTACCATGCAAGCTTAGGAGGGTAAAAATTGGATGGGAGCAGATTGGGCATGGTGGGGCTTAATATACGGTAATTTTTCTTTACTTGTAGAGATCTTATTAACATTTTTCCATTTAATATCCATGAAATGCATAGGATATTTGATAAGTGTATATAAAGGCACATTTTCCCTTTGACCCCAAGCTCTAACATGGCTCTGCAGGGCATTGCTGCAGGTCCTCAGATCATTCTTGGAGCCACAAGGCAGTCCTGGCTGTCCGAGCAAAGAGCCTCCTTCTGGTCTACATCTGAGACCTGCCTACTCAACATGGGTCACCAGCAGCAGCATGGACATCGTCATTGGGAAGCTATGTAGAAATTTAGACTTTCAGGACCCTCCCATTTCAGAACTTCACAATCAGGAGCTGCATTTTAACATGATTCAGAGATGATTCTATGTACAATAAAATCTGAGAAGTCTGGCTTTATAAATTTCCAATCTCTCTCATCAGGATGTGAGCTCTTATTTCTCACATCCTTACGTATGCTTTCTCTCTAGATCTGAGCCTGTGTGCTTGGGTGGTTTTTGCATGTCTTAAGTAAAAAAAGAAAGCAAATTTCCTGTGGCATGATATCTTTTTATATTCCTAATTGTGTTTCTGAGCCAACAATGATAGATGGCCTCTAGAAAGAATCCTATCCTCACATGAAAGAAAGAGAAGGAATGAAAAATATGAGGTTTACGGCCACAGGAATGTTTGATGTCTACTCACTACCAACTCTTCTCTTGCAGAGAGATGGATAATTTTTCAAGAAGAATGTCAGGACTGATTGCACTAACCTTGAAACATCAGTCCATTTAGGCTGTAAATTTCTACAAACTCACCAGTGAGTCTTTTTGAAAGAGAAGAGAAGGGAAAGAGTGGGAATGGAGGAAATAATCTTTCCTCAGAAGCAAAAAGGAGAGACTCGGGAACTAAAATCTGGGCAGTCCCATGGCCAAAAAAAGGCATTTATCTTCCCCATTCACCTGAATGAAATGCATGCATTCCACAGGTAAAAATATGATCATCTACCACTCCCCCCAGGTAAGCATGTCTTTACTAGAAAAGTTTAAAATAAAAGAGTAAGAGTTCCTTATACACTGTTGATGGAAGTGTAAATTGGTTCAGCCACTGTGGAAAACAGTATGGAGGTTCAGCCTCAGATTGAAGAATAGAACAGCCATATGATCCAATAATTTTACAACTGTGTGTGTTTGAAAAAAAATAATCACTATCTCGAAAACATATCTTCATCTTCCTGTTCATAGCCATATTATTTAAAGTAGCCAAGATATGGAAAAAACCTGTGTCCATTGATGAATATATATATATGGCTTCCCTGGTGGCTCAGACAGTAAAGAATCTGCCTGCAATGTGGAAGACCCAGGTTTGATCCCTGGATTGGGAAGTTCCCATGTAAAAGGAAATGCAGTGCACTCAGTTTTCTTGCCTAGAGAATTTCATATACAGAGAAACCTGGCAGGCTATAGCCCATGGGATGACAAAGTATCAGACATAACTGAGCAACTAAAACTTTCAAGTATTTATATACTTGAATATTGTCAGCTATATAAAGAAGGAAATCCCACCATTGCAAAAATATGGATGGACCTTGAAAACATTCAGTCAGTTCAGTTGCTCAGTCACGTTTGACTCTGTGCGACCCCATAGAATGCAGCATGCCAGGCTTCCCTGTCCATCACCAGCTCCAGGAGCTTGATCAAAAAATCAAGTCAGTGATACCATCCAACCACCCATCCTCTGTCATCCCCTTCTCCTCCTGGCTTGAATCTTTCTCAGCATCAAGATATTTTCCAATGAGTCAGTTCTTCACATCAGGTGCCCAAAGTATTGGAGTTTCAGCTTCAACATCAGTCTTTCCAATGAATATTCAGGACTGATCTCCTTTAGGATGGACTGGTTGGATCTCCTTGCAGTCCAAGGGACTCTCAAGAGTCTTCTCCAACACCACAGTTCAAAAGCATCAATTCCTCAGTTCTCAGCTTTCTTTATGGTCCAACTCTCACATCCATGCATGACAACTGGAAAAACCATAGCTTTGACTAGACGGACCTTTGTTAAGAAAGTAATGTTTCTGCTTTTTAATATGCTGTCTAGGTTTTTGATAACTTTTCTTCCAAGGAGCAAGTAACTTTTAATTTCATGGCTGCAGTCACCATCTGCAGTGATTTTGGAGCCAAGGAAAATAAAGTCTCTCACTGTATCCATTGTTTCCCCATCTATTTGCCATGAAGTGGTGGGACCAGATGACATGATCTTAGTTTTCTTAATGTTGAGCTTTAAGCCAACTTTTTCACTCTCCTCTTTCACTTGCATCAAGAGGCTTTTTAGTTCTTCTTGGCTTTCTGCCATAAGGGTGGTGTCATATGCATATTTGAGGTTATTGATATTTCTCCTGGCAATCTTGATTCTAGCTTGTGCTTCCTCCAGCCCAGTGTTTCTCATGATGTACTCTGCATATAAGTTAAATAAGCAGGTGACAATATACAGCCTTGAAGTACTCCTTTCCCGATTTAGAACCAGTCTGTTGTTCCATGTCCAGTTCTAACTGTTCCTTCTTGAACTGCATACAGTTTTCTCAGAAGGCAGATCAGGTGGTCTTGTATTCCCATCTCTTGAAGAATTTTCCACAGTTTGTTGTGATCCAAACAGTCAAAGACTTTGGCATAGTCAATGAAGCAGAAATAGATGTTTTTCTGGAACTTTCTTGCTTTATTGATGATCCAATGGATGTTGGCAATTTGACATCTGGTTCCCCTGCTTTTCTAAATCCAGCTTAAACATCTGGAGGTTCATGGTTCACGTACTGTTGAAGCCTGGCTTGGAGAATTTTGAACATTACTTTGCTAGCTTGGGAGATGAGTACAATTGTGCAGTAGTTTAAACATTCTTTGGAATTGCCTTTCTTTGGGATTTGAATGATAACTGACATTTTCCAGTCCCGTGGCCACTGCTGAGTTTTCCAAATTTGCTGGTATATTGAGTATAGCTCTTTCACAGAATCATCTTTTAGGACTTGAGATAGCTCAACTGGAATTCTATCACCTCCACTAGCTTTGTTCGTAGTGATGCTTCCTAAGGCCCACTTGACTTCTCATTCCAGGATGTCTGGCTCTAGGTGAGTGATCATACCATTGTGGTTATCTGGATCTTGAAGGTCTTTTTTGTATAGTTCTTCTGTGTATTGTTGGCACTTCTTCTTAATATCTTCGGCTTCTGTGAGGTCCATACCATTTCTGTCCTTTATTGAGCCCATCTTTGCATGAAATGTTCCCTTGGTATCTCCAATTTTCTTAACGATATCTCTAATCTTTCCCATTCTATTGTTTTCCTCTATTTCTTTTATTGATGACTGAGGAAGACTTTCTTATCTCTCCTTGCTGTTCTTTGGAACTCTGCATTCAAACAGAATTCAAATTGAAGACATTATGCTAAGTGAAATAAGTCACAGAGAAAGACAAATGATTTTACTTATAATGTAAAATGAGAAAAAAAAAACTCACAAAAATGGAGAAAAAATAAGTGGTTGTCAGAGATGGGGGTGGGGTATGGGGGAAATGGGTGATGATAGTGAAAAGGCACAGAACTTCCAGTTACAAAGCAGATAAGCCTTGGGGATATAATGTAGGACACGAAGATTATAACTAACAATTTTGTATTCTGTATTTGAAAGTTAAGAGAATAGATATGAAAAGCTCTGATGGAAATTAACTAACTAAATTTACTATGGTTATTTTGCAATGTGCACATGCAACAAGTTGTCATATTTTACAGTTTAATACAATGTTATATGTCAATTATTACTTCATCTCAGTAAAACTAGAAAAAATTAAAAATAAAATAAAAAAAGCATTTACTCCTTTTCATCAGTGGGGAACTAAAATTTTGAAGAATAGAACAACTTAAAACATCATGGATTACAGAGTTCTCATGTTGAAGAATGCTTAGATAGCTATTTGCCAATGATTATTTACAATCCAGAAAGCTGAAATAAAATCTTGGTTTGCCAGTATAAAGGATCAATGTTTTATAGAGTTCATTGCTATCCAAACAGTAAAATAGAATATTATAGCGATTCCTCAATCTATACTCAGAGAACTAATCACAGTGACATCTGGTGAACAGTTGAAGGGATGTAAGTAGTGAAGATACATAGATACATAGATACATGATGAAGCTGGGTGGAGTGGGGGTTGAGAAATCAATGAGGTTTTGGATAGAGTCTATTTCTTCTGAAAATGAAGTGCCAGTTGTTTATTTTATGTCATATAATGTGCTTCTAAAACCACAATTCAATTGGCATACAAGTTTTAGAGATCCCTCTGCCACTGCCCTTGACATAAATCGGTTCATAAAACTTAATATCAGAAAGCAAGAAAGTGTGAGCATTAAAAGAATCATCTTCCATTCAAATAGCTGTCTAGCAAGGAAGGGTTAAATCTCAGAAATCGCAGCTGAAAAATAGCATTTTTCTTTTGACAGTTCAGGTCACTAGAACTACCATTCAGTAACTGCACATTTTAAGCTGTAAAATCACTTTTCCCCTCCAGTGTTCTTTCCTTTCATTGCAGGATATATACCACCCAGTTTGCTTTGTCTGATATTTGCTTTGACGGTGATCCACTTCATTCCTGCCCTCTCCTTCCTATTTTGTTGAGGATTTTTTTTTTTTTTTGGTGCTTGCTAAAGGGCTGGGATTGACAGTCCAAGAGACCAAAATCCTCTGTTTATCCAGAGGAAAGGTAAGGAGACAAGCAATGAGACTGTTAGTTTGGCTGACACCCAGGGCAGCCTCAGTCTTGCTGCTGAGTCCCAACTCTCAAGAAGCTCACCCACTGGACACTCTTTAGTTCTTCCCCAAGGTCCTGGTGACCTATGGGGCAAGGCACACTAGCATAGACACTAGCTTCTAGGGAACTGCCTAATGTCTTGGTATTTAACGTGGATGGTAGATGAAATCTTCAAGAAGATATGGAACAAACACATGGGTCTCTTAGCTCTCCCATTTCTCCCACCCAAACTACTGTGGGTTTTGGTATAACTCAGTAACAAGCTTGCAAAACTGTGTGTACATGTGTGCACAGGTGATGCACACAGGCATGCATGTGGGCATGTAGGTGTGTATGTAGGTTGAGTCATGGCTGATTCTTTGGGACCCCACGGACCGTAGCCCACCAGGCTCCTCTGTTCATGGAATTTTCCAGCCAAAAATACTGGAGTGGGTAACCATTCCCTTCTCCAGGGGGACTGAACACAGGTCTCCTGAATTGCAGGCAGATTCTTTACCATCCAAGCCACCAGGGAAGGCTCACTGTAGTGAATTCTCAAACATTCCATCTTTTCTGTCACCTGGAGATCTTGTTAAATTTCAGACTCTAATTAAAATGCTCTAATATGTGTCCTGAAATTCTTCATTTTTAATAAGTTCTCAAGGCGCTGTTGGTCCAGTGACCATATTTTAAGTGACAAGGGCTTTATTTAAGAAAGACCAAGAGGTACTTCTCACCAATCAAGTGCCTCCCTCAGTCATTTCTAGTTTATTTCATGATAAAAGTAAGGAAGTTACCTTGATATGTAAACCACTAAATCCGTCTAGAGTGAGCATCATCACCTCTGCATTAATTCATTTCATTGTGGTGATGAACACTGATAGGATAAGGAACCCATAATTCAAGAAGAAACTATGTATCTATTTGCCAAATAGATACTCTGGACTAGGAACACTATACCCATGAGCCTGAAGAACACAGGATGCTCACATCCTGCCCTCATCCTTAAACTTGGGCTATAAGTTAATTGGCACAAGTCCTCTCTGCTGCTTGGGAGCTTGCCCTAGGAGTCTCCAGTCAATATGAATCATTTATTAACCCCCTTTCAACTGCAGAGTAGACCAAATTTTATTTCCAAACAACAGGCACTATTTTCCAACAACAACAATAAGCACTATTGTCTGCTTTTATCCTAGTGGATTGATCTCAATATGTTACCATTTTAAACAATGAGAAATATGTATAGTTGTTTTTTAAGTAACTGGAAATGTCTCTTATCCAATAATTAGATGTTAATTTTTAACTTTGGAGGAATTAAATATCTCATACAAGCCCACCCTCAAGGCAAAATTCTAGGACACTTGCTTATATAAAGATGTGACGAGGTCTGTATTAGCATTCCCTAGTCAAAATACTAAATTTGTTTCCTCATAATTGTGGGTCAGAACACAAAAGTCTGACCCATAATAGAACTCCTCATCAAATCTCCAAGGAACTCCCTTTCCAAAGTGGCTTAAAAATCTATCAGTAGAAAATGCACGTTGAGGAGACAACCTTTTATATGGAAAAAATTTTTAAAGTTGGAAGTTGAGAGATTCTGAATGGAAAATTATCAAAAGGTGTCACAGTTGGTGGACTTCCCAGGTGGCACTAGTGGTGAAAAAAAAAAAACCACACAAGGAGACTTAAGAGATGTAGTTTTGATCCCTGGGTCAGGAAGATCCCCTGAAAGAAGGCATGGCAACTCACTCCGGTATTCTTGCCTGGAGAATCCCATGGACAGAGGAGCCTGGTGGGCTACAGTCCATGGGGTCACAAAGAGTCAGACACAACTGAAGCAACTTAGCACATACAGCATCACAGTTGGTAGACTCTTCTTGAAAAATAATGACACATTCTCTCTCTTCATGTCTGTAAACATCAGAAACCCTTACACATATGTATACCATGAGAAAACAAAATCAAAAAGTAAGCAAAAATGCCCTGTCATTTTCCTTTTATTTTTAATTTTTTTCTTAGTTATTTTTATGTTTTTTTAATCGACCACCCACTTCAGAGCCTAATCAGCATGATACCAGCCATCTGCTTAAATCCTCACAACACAGCATCTTACATCCTTGTCTTACCTCTTCTGAGTTTATTTCTCTCCATTTTCTTATGGTCTCTGAATGTTATATTACTATACATTTATATCAAAAGAACTGATGTGACCTTCTCTTCACTCTAGAAAAATAAACATTAGATTATTTTGCTTGAGGGTTTATTCTCAAATAAGCAGATCAGGTTTTTGCTCTTTTAGTTCTTTCTCATTTTGTGCTTTAAAACTTTTTGTTAAAAAATTAAGAAAAATACCTTCTGCCTTGTCCAATAAACTCCATTAAGAATAAAGCAATGATCACTTTTCATATTCAATACACATCATATTTATTTTCAGAAACTTCCAGGTTTGAGGTCACTGGGTTACTGAGGCTGTAAAACTCTGCAATAAGATCATATTATTAAAAAAAAAAAGAATAATACTCTAAATATAGATCATGCTCTCTTAGAAACCATTTTTCATTTAAGCGTAAGATCTCTAGGTCCTTACTTTATCTGCCTGGTGGATCAGACTGTAAAGAATCTGCCTGCAATGCAGAAGACCTGGGTTTGATCCCTGGGTAGGGAAGATCCCCTGGAAAAGAGAATGGAAACCCTCTCCAGTAGTCTTGCCTGGAGAATTCCATGAACAGAGAAGCCTGGTGGACTACAGTCCATGGGGTCCCAAAGAGTTGGTCACAACTGAATGACTAACACTTTCACTTTCACTCCTCTAAAAAAGGTGATGTATCTCAGAAAGTTGTTAAGGATGCCTAGAACTACTTTTCCAAATCATGTTTCTCATAACAATATTAGCAGTATGTATTCTAAAAACTAAAAATCATAATCAAGTAAGTTAGGAAAACATGAAGCCAAACAGAATTCAACAGAATTTTTTGCAGGAATTCTCTGAGCTTTTAGAGTTCTGCAGGAGAAATGAGCAAGGCACCGACCACTTCTCTTTTTTGCACATAGACACATTGAATTGCCACATCTTCCAACTGCTTTATTAGTAAGGTTGCAGCCATTTGACTGGCTCTGTCCAATAGAACATGATCAGACTGATATGCCATTTCCAGGTACCACCTCATTCTCTTTACTTGCTTCACTGTTTGGGAAGCTGAAGGCAAAGGATCCATTAGAGTCTTCAAAGGAAACTGGGGATGGTTGTGTAAGAACCTAATTTGGAAAAGAACTTGAAAAAAAATAGATACATGTGTATGTTTAACTTAACCACTTCGCTGTACACCTGAAACTAACACAACATTAATTAACTATACTCCAAAATAAAATAATTTTTTTAAATAAAGTAGAATAAAAGTGTCCAAACAGGCAGAAAAATCAAGTAAAATCATAGCTTCACAACACTGTAAAAACTTCTTTTAAATTAAATAAAACTAATTAAAATGATTTAAAGTCCTAAATGTAAGGCCAGAAACTATAAAACTCTTAGAAGAATATAGGCAGAACACTCTTTGACATAAATCACAACAAGGTCCTCTATGACTCACCTCTTAGGGTAATGAAAATAAAAACAAAATAAACAAATGGGACCTAATTAAACTTAAAAGCTTTTGCACAACAAAGGAAACTACGACAGGACAGGACAGGAACGTCGCTCAGTCGTGTCCGACTCTTTGCAGCCCCATGGACTGTAGCCTACCAGGCTCCTCTGTCCATGGGATTTTCCAGGCAAGAGTACTGGAGTGGATTGCCATTTCTATAAACAAGGTGAAAAGAAAGCCCTCAGAATGAGAGAAAATAATAACAAATGAAACAGCTGACAAACGATTAATCTCCAAAATATATACTAGAGCTCAATACTAGAAAAACAAACAACCCAATCAAAAAAATGGGCAGACGATCTTAACAGACATTTCTCCAAAGAAGACTTACAGATGGCTAACAAACACAGGAAAAGATGCTCAACACAGCTCATTAGTAGAGAAATGAAAATCAAAACTACAATGAAGTATCTCTTCACACAAGTCAGAATGGCCATCATCAAAAAAAAAGTCTACAAACACTAAATCCTGGAGAGGGTGTGGAGAGTAGGGAATCCTCCTACATTGCTGATGGGAATGTAAATTTTTTAAAAAATGCGCACCATACCTTACTCAAAGACTCTTGATGAACTCAGATGTTAAGTGATCTGCAGTGGATACAGTGGGGTGTAAGTGGATGATGTTATAAGTATAATGAATGTTATGTGAAAGGTAAACACAGGGTACAAAGTGTTTGGTCTTCTTTTCCTACTTTCGTGTTTAGGAAACTTTGCTATGAAGAAAAGGCATAAGGACATAGCTAGACGTAGACACGGGGATGTCTGTTACACAAGGAGGATTTAAATATATTTCCACCATGAAGAGAAAGATTCTTTAGAGCAAAGAGGATGAACAATACCAGAGCAGGAATGATTGATTGTAAAAGTTCTCCAGGAGACCCTGGGACTCCTATTACCAGAGGATTAGCCTTCGATAGGAAAAAGCTTCCATCTTTTTTCAAGATCTCAGAGCAGGGAAGAAGGCTGAGCAGAGAGACATATGTTTTTAGTGGCAGGGGGTCCAATCAACAGAGTGCTCTCTCAATGGTTTTGGGATTTTCTCAGTAGGTTAAAGGCATTGTAATTGGCAAACAGAAAAGAGGAGATGTGAGTGTTATTAGGATAGTCTAAGACAGTTACACTGAACCGATATAATTAAGAAGTAGTTATTTGAATGGTAATTGTAATAAATTAAAGCAATAGTGTCTTGGGGTTTTTGGAGCAATCACATTATTTTTGAAAAATCATTTCTCTTTTTCCTTTGTAATAAAAAAGAACATTAGTAAAATTGCAAGGCTTTGCTAGTGGTTTTTAAAAGTGAATTATAGCTCTGCCATCTTCTAGGTATTTTCAGCCAATTTCTACGATTTATTTAGGAAGAGAACAAAAAAAAAAAAAAACAGAGAGCCATATTTTCAGCTACACAATCAGGAAAGAAAAATCACCAACTAATAACATTTCTCTTTCTCAGTCAGTGCTAGACTGCGTCATTACTTGTTTGTAATAAACGTCTGAGTCCCCTTTTCTTGCCTCCGCTTCAGTTTCTTCCTTGCTGTTACAAACCGAACGAGGATGTGCTTTGCTCTCCTAGAGGAGAGGGCTCCAGCCCTGTTCTCAGGAACTAGAGACACAGCCTGCTCTGCAAGTGTTCCAGAGGCAGAACCAACACTTGGGGGCTTAAGAGACAGGGAAGCAGGAAGGGGGCGTGTTACCATCACAACCGCCAGGCTTATCAGTAAGCCCCAGGAGAGAATTAAATGGAATACAAATGTGAGTGAAGACATGTAAGACTGTAGAAGCGTGGTCAGAAAGCCCTTTGATTAAAACAGAACCAAAATGCAGATGCCACGTAATAGCAGGAGGGGGCCTTCTGCTATGGCCCTCCAGCCAGGCTGCTCTTGAATCAATTCTATGTATATTCCCAAACTATGTTTGTCAGCAAAATTAAGTACATCAGGGAATTACTAAGATGTACCAGAAACTGCTCCATGCTTGGTACAGTGACTCTGTTTGTTACCATGGGTTACAACTGAATACCAACCTCTCGAACAAAAGTCAGAGTGAGGTCACTCCGTCGTGTCTGACTCTTTGCAACCCCATGGACTGTATAGCCTACCAGGCTCCTCAATCCATGGGATTTTCCAGGCAAGAGTACTGGAGTAGCAACCCACTCCAGTACTCCAGAGTTCTTGCCTAGAGTATTCTTGCCTGGAGAATCCCCATGAACAAAGGAGCCTGGTGGGCTACAGTCCATGGGGTTGCAAAGAGTCAGATATAACTGAACTGCTAAACACCAACACTGAGGTGAAGTTACCCAGAGAAGAACCAGAGACAGGCTGGAAACAGGAAACTCTTGCATGCTACTCCAAAGGTAATAAAGCACCCATTTGTATTATTATACTTTCCACTTCACACACCAAAAAAAGGAATCATTGGATGATTCTGGAAAAGAGCCAGGTGATCCTTGCCCTAAGCCCACCCACAATTTGATTCAAGGCTTTTTCAAGTAACTTGGCCTCTTTAGAGCTCAGACTTTCTTTACAAAGGAAATTAAATTAGATCTATGATTTTCTGAGGTCCAGACACATTCAGGAATCTAATGGAGGGCTTCCCTAGTGGCTCAGTTGTAAGGAATCTACCTGCCAATGCAGGAGACATGTGTTGGACCCCTGATCCAGGAAGATCCCACATGCCTCGGAACAACTAAGTCCATGAGCCACAACTATTAAGCCTGCGCTCCAGAACTCAGGAGCCATGACTTCTGAGCCCATGTGCCCTCGTCTGTGCTCCACAACAAGAGAAGACACTGCAATGGGAAGCCGGCACACTGCAACTAGAGAGTAACCCCCACTCTCTGCAACTAGAGAAAAGCCTGCACTGCAATGAAGACCCAGCATAGCCAAGATTGAATAAATAAATAACATTTTTTTAAAAAAGAACACATTGGAAGTGATGGGTGTCACCCCCTGAAGTATGAACTTGTAGATAGATAGACACAAAGATTTTGGAGCTTCCCTGGTAGCTCATCTGGTAAAGAATCTGCCTGCAATGCAGGAGACACCAGCTCGATCCCTGGGTTGGGAAGATCCACTGGAGAAGGGATAGGCTACCCACTCCAGTATTCTTGGGCTTCCTTTGTGGCTCAGCTGGTAAAAGAATCCACCTGCAATGCACTCCATTCTGGCCGGGAGAATTCCCTGCACTGTCCATGGGGTGGCAAAGAGTTAGAACCACTGAGCGACATTCACTTCTCACTACACAGATTTCAGATACTTCACTAGCCCTAACAGTCCAGCTATTGATCCTATTGTGGGTTGAATTGTATCTCCTAATAAGATATGTTTAAGTCCTAATCCTCGATACTTGTGAAGCAACCTTGTTTGAAAACTGGGTCTTCTCAGATAACCTCATCCTGGATGGGAGACAGAAGGTGGTTTGCCTGTGAAATGAAAATATCTCCTGCCATGTCAGTAAACAAGAAATGTCACAGCCATCAATGACTTCTGGCCTCCAAATGTGAATGAGGGCTCCCCAAGACTGAGATCCAGTGGATGCTGCCACCTATCAAGGTGATTGCTGAGGAGCTGGGGGTATGCAAGAAGCAGTCATCTGCCACTCCTTAAGGTGAACAATGGAACAGGATTTGGTCTCAGAAGGCTGAGGTGCTTATGAAAGGACTGAATTCAGTGGGCCCAGAGGCTTGCATCTTCCCATATATAGAACGCTAAATTCCTTAACTTGTTATCTGGATGTTCAGACTGCCTGCTCCCTTTGTTGCTAACTTGTATACAGCCTGACGCCCCCTCTTATTGGAGCAGTTTTCTGAGAGCTACTGAGATGCTGTCTCCTGGGCTCAGAGTTCTAAACATTCCCACCAAATAAAATAACTCTCTACTTTCAGGTTGTGACCATATATTTTCGTCAACAGCCCTGAGCCGTATCTGTTTGTGTGCTTCCAAGAAGAGGAGAAGAGACAGAAATACCTCGTGTGATGATGGAGGCAGAGATTGAAGTGGAGCATTGACACGCTAAGGAATGCCAAGTATTTCTAGAAACCACCAGTCCATCCTAAAGGAGATCAACCCTGAATATTCATTGGAAGGACTGATGCTGAATACTTTGATGCCAATACTTTGGCCACCTGATGCGAAGAACTGACTCATTTGAAAAGACCCTGATGCTGGGAAAGATTGAGTGCAGGAGAAGGGGACAACAGAGGATAAGATGGTTGGATGGCATCACCGACTCAATGGACATAGTTTGAGCAAACTCCAAGAGATAATGAAGGACAGGGGAGCCTGGTGTGCTGCAGTTCATGGGATGGCAAAGAGTCAGACACAACTAAGCGACTGAACAACCAGAAGCTGGAGGAGGCAAGGAAGGCCCTTCCCGTAGAGACTTCAGAGAGGGTGTGGCCCTAAAGAAAAGCCCACACAGCTGACACCTTATTTCAGACTTCCAGCCTCCAGAACTGGGAGAGAATAAATTTTTCTCCCAGTTGCTTTAAGCTGCCCAGTTTGCGGTACTTTGTTATGCAGCCCTCAGATCTAATACAGACCCAGCAATGTGACTCCCCAGACAAGAAACTGTGAGTTCATCTCTGACACTGACGCACACCCCATCAGCAAATCCTCTTTGGCATTACCTGCAGATTATATCCAGACTTGGATCATTTCACTACCTCCCCACTCTAGTTCTCTGGTCCAAGCCTCTGTCAATCACCTCTTGCTTAGATATCACATTTTTTTACTTTAGTCAGTGTTAGGCTGCTCCATTGCTTATTGTTAATAAACTTTATGTTCCCCTTTTTTGCTCACCTCTTCATTTTTCATTTTCTGTTACAAATCAGTGCAGACATGTTTTCCTGCCCTTGGAGCTTGCATGTCTTTATCTCAACCAGAGGGCAGCAACTAGGACACATGTGTGGACCCACCCCCAAGTAGAGATTCTAATTAATAAGATTTTCCAGGGGAACTCCATGATCTACTAGGTTTATGTATGCCATGTCCCAGTCACCATCAAGACTCAAGACAGAAATGACTTCCTGGAGCCCCTTGTGTTTACAAATAAACTTGTTTTTACATAAATTTTTATTGGAACACAACCATGGCTATTCACTAATATATTGTCCACAGCCACCTTCGTGCTACAACAGCAAAGTTGAGTAGTTGCAACAGAGACTATCTGCCTCACAAAGACTAAACTATTTGCTCTCTGACCCTTAATTGAAAATGTTTGCCCCCTGCTCTAGACTACCTGGGACTCTGAAATTCTCTGTCCAAAAGGCTCAGAGTCCCCTTCCAGGGGCCTCATGAACTTCTGTAACTATGAAGATACTTCTTTTAAAATTAACTTTATTCACTCTGTTTCCCAACTAGGCATCAGATAAAGCTATATATAAATCACTGTGATTATTATGCATATATAAAACAAACAGTTAGACTTTGCCAGTGGCTACTGTTATAAGTGGCTCTGGTGAAGTATTCCTGACATTGGCTATGACAAGAGTCATTGTTGAGTTTTCTGCTAGAGACTCTCATACCATTCATTCAGTAGATTTTCAACAATGATGATATCCAAGCTGTGCACAAAAATAGAATTACTAATCATGCACCAATGGGGATATATCTCAGAATAATGTAGATATACTCCATGCAGTCGTGAAGTCCACAGCCAAGTAAGGAACCCAGAAATCAAACAAACATTAGTATAAAAAATACCTACTTGAATTCCTCTTACATGCTAGAAAGGACAGTGAGGGGTTGCAAAGCAATTAGAAGAGGTGAACCAACTTTGATTGGCAGGGAGGGAGGAGATCACAGGAGGCTTCTTTGAGGAAATGCCATTTAAACTGAGCCCAGTGGGATGTGTAGACATGAGCCGAGCAAGGACAGAACATTTGTCATGGCCCTGAAGCACAGGAGAGCTTTGATCAACTGTAGGAAGACCAGTGTGGCTGGAGTGGAGTGAGCAAGGTGGCAATGGTTTTAGACTAGACTGAAGACAGCTGTAGATCCCAGATCAAAGACATTCTTCTACACAGAGTTCACACACTTTTCTGTAAAGGACCAGAAGTTTAGTATTTTAGATTTTGTAGACCGAGTAGCAAAATCAAGGATATATTCAGTCAGTCAGGATAGAGAAGAAATTCTCACACATTTTTATGGACAAAATACAATAACAATACGGTACAATTTTTATTTGTAATACAGATCTACTAATCAGAAGAATGGAATTCTTTTGGGGGAGGATATACTTTTGTTTGCAGCTTCAAAGTTAGTATTTCCTATGATTAAAATTGGTTAGATTTTATGTGTTTCATCTCTGAAAATGTCTTTTCACACATATAGGTACTACCAAATACCAATATAAACCCAGGAGCCTATGATTTCACTTGAACATCTCTATCACTTGGAATCAGGCATTTGTAGAATTCTGTTGTACTCTTCTCTTGATATTTGCCTTTTAGTGTACCTTTATGTTGCATATTAATCATTTCCAACCAAAAGTTAGGTGGAGGCTTCTCAATTGCACAATCAAATGGATTTTGAAACACAAAGTTTCCTTTGCTCATGCATTGAGGTCTGAAAAGCACTGCTGGCATTGTAGATAGACTCTGCTGAAAGGTCATTTGTTTTATCATATTTGATGATGCTGGATAGTCTTTCTTATCAAGCAACAAGTTGATAAAAAATATAAGATTCTAGACCACAATTCAATAGTAGGTTTTTAATCTTATATGATATACAGTTTTGTCAGTTTATCAAATGTTTGTCTTATTCCCTTACTGGAAACCAAAGTTTTAGTTTTCCACAATCCAATTTATAGGGCATACTCAGTTTCAGTTAAGAGCTTTATACAGTATGGCTTCAGACAGTAAAGAATCTGCCTACAGTGCAGGAAATCAGAGTTTGATCCCTGGGTCAGGAAGGTCCCCCTGGAGAAGGAAATGGCAACCCTCTCCAGTATTCTTGCCTGGAGGCTCCCATGGACAGAAAAGCCTTGTTGGGCTACAGTACATGGGGTCACAAAGAGTCAGATGTGACTGAGGGACTAACTTTTATACAGTATATATATATATATATATATATATATATCAGTCCAGAACATAAAATGACCAGGAAACAGGAACAGTCCAGCTGTGGACAGTCGGAACCAGAAATATGTCGTCTCCTACATCCACTTCTTTCTTTGCTGTTCTCACACCATTTCTCACCATAGGTGAGTCCTTAGCACAGATGGTCTTTTACTCAAAATTCTGTTTCAAGAACCTCAGAGGAACTTTCCACCAAATTATCCTAAACACTTAGATGGCAATAAAGCCAGCAAGCAAGTGTTTGTTATAACAGTTTTGCAAGAATTTAATGAATTTCTGCAGTCTGCAGTCTGCTGAGAAAACCTCCCACATACTGGCATGACTGGGTGGAGAGATCAACTGAGATTCTGTTTCTCACTGTGCCGTATCCCCACCCCTCTAAAGATAAGCAAAGGACCTCAAAAATAAAACAGCATTGGCAGATGGACTTGAGAGCTGAAAGCTGAAGATAGAAAGTGATCCTTCATAAATGTGTACCTGTTTTCGTTTTCTAGTGACCATAAACTCAGAAGTATAAAGCAATGCCTGTTCCTTAGCTCTCAGTTTCATAGAAAGATCCATCATGGTGTGACCGGGTCCTCTGCTTGAAGCTGAAACTGATGGGAGTGAGTTCTCATCTGGAGCATCTGGGGAAAAATCTTCCAAGCTCACTCTTGTCAGAAATCAAAGACTGCATGTTGAGGGACTATTAGCTGGGACCACACTTCTCAGTTCATTTAGGCTTCAGTATTTCTTAACAGAGGACTTCCCTGCTGGCTCAGTGGTAAAGAATCCTCCTGCCAATGCAGGAGACCAGAGTTCACTCCCTAGGTGGGGAAAATCCCCTGGAGATGAGAATAGCTACACACTCCAGTATTCTTGTCTGGAGAATCCCATGGACAGAGGAGCCCAGTGAACCACAGTCCATGAGCTCACAAAGAGTCAGACACAGCTTAGTGACTAAACAACAACATTTCTCAACAGGTGACACCCAGCCCATCCAGATAATCATTAATTGTGCCACATAACAACCTAAGCAAAGGAGAAAAATACATCTGATTCATATTCCTGTAGATTGTGAAAAGTGTGTACACAGTGGGAGGGAGAATTTGGAGGGTGGGATTCCAAGAGAAAAACAGAAGTTTAATACACATGTAGGTATACAGGCACCAGGGTGCAATTCTTTTTGCCTTTTGACGTTTTAGATTTCATTTCTGAATCTCAAAAAGTAATCTTCATACTAGAAATGGTTTTGCAGTGCAAGATTTGTAGCTGAGTACTATGATGATTCCATAAATTTAAAAAAATGGTAAAATATCAGAGGGCAGAAGAGCTCCATGGACATGAGCTCAAATAATAATTTCATTTCTAAAGCAAACATCACTCTTCTGTCAACCAAAAACTTCCTTCTCACTAAAACATTTTCCACACAAGGATTATAATCATTGAGAAAATTCAGCTATAAATATGCAAAGGTGAATATTTAAGAGTGTAATAGTCAATATATTCAAATGTTTGTAAATTCATTTAATCCTAATTTTTTAAGAGAATAAAATTATTTGGAGTCATGAAAAGTATCCTCTTGTAGGGAATGCTTGTATATTGTATAAAGGGAATCCATTACTTCCCCCACAAAATACATATTTTTAACAGAGAGAACATTAAGAGTAAGTACTTTTTAAATTATGAGTTTGAATCTTTGCAACCCCATGGACTGCCATAAGCTAGGCTTCCCTGTCCTTCACCATCTCCAGGAGTTTGTTCAAACTGATGTCCCTTGAGTTGGTGATGTCATCCAACCATCTCATCCTCTATCACCCTCTTCTTCTCCTGCTCTGACTCTCTCCCAGCATCAGGGTCTTTGCCAATGAGTCGTCTCTTCACATCATGTGGTTGAAGTATTGGAACTTCAGCTTCAACATCAGTCTTTCCAATGAATATTCAAGATTGATTTCCTTCAGAATTGACTGGTTAGATCTCCTTGCTGTACAAGGAACTCTCAAGAGTCCTCTCCAGCACCACAATTCAAAATCATCAATTCTTCAGCACTCAACTTTCTTTATGGTCCAACTCTCACGTCCATACATGACTCCTGGGGGAAAAAAAAAAAATAGCTTTGACTATATGGACCTTAGTCAGCAAAGTGATGTCTCTGCCTTTTAAAACACTGTCTAGGTTTGTCCTAGCTTTCTTTCTAAGGAGCAAGCATCTTTTAATTTCATGGTTGCAGTCACCATCCACAGGTGACTTTGAAGCCCAGGAAAATAAAATTTTCCACTGTCTCCACTTTTTCCCCATTTACTTGCCATGAAATGATGGGAATAGATGTCATGATCTTAGCTTTTTGAATGTTGAGTTTTAGGCTATTAACCATTTAGGCTGACAATACACTTATATGTGTAACTTCACTTATCAAAAAAAAATCATAGTTTTTTAATTTTACATTTTAATGGCTCATATTGGATGTTCAAGGTCAAAATATTTTATTAATTTACTATTTCAGGTGCAGTGTTCAGTGCACCCAACACTCATTAGGTGTTTAAATCTAGTATTGTAGCTGAATTGCATTTAAAAGCTTTTCTTAAATGATAATCTAGTATAAGACCTCCAAGAAAATTTTGAAACATTATAATAGGAAATAAATCCATATACATCTTTTAATCATTGGAATCAACCAAAATGCATTTGCATATAAAATATTTTACAGAAATTTTGCTATGATTATTCAGATTCTCTGGGGAAAAGTTCAAGATATCAAGAAACCTAAACATTAAATTCAGAAGGAATGTATTTATAGAAAAAGAGAAAGATTGATTGAAAGCCAAGAAGCAGTGTATAAATCAATTCAAGATTATCCAGATTGGCTGCAAGGATTTTTTTGCTTTCAGTGTAAACTTTAAAAATAAGAGTTTTGTCTCAGTTGCCATGGAAAGTCAGCTTTTCTGTACTGACATTTGTTTGCAATCTTTTTGTTTTTCTGATTAATATGCTCTTTTCTAAGGGACTTCTAAGGGAAGTCTAAAAAATTATTTTTTTTTTGAGTGAGAAAGAAAACTATTATTAGATGTCTCTAAATTGACTAGATGAATTTTATTTTTTTGGTCTCATCTACCGCAATCAACTAACTGCCAGCTCAGTTTGTAGTCTGTTCCAGTTATCTATTGCTATATAAGTGTCATCCTAAAATTTAGTCATTTAAAAAATTAACGTTGTTATTAATCTTGTGCTTTCTATGGGTCAGAAATCCAGACAGCATTTGATTTCAGTGACTTATCTCTACTCCACTATGTCTGGAGATTCAGCTGGGATGAAATGACAGGGGGTAACTCAACCAGATAGGACTTGGAATCATCAGGAAGCCTCTACACTCATCTTGTTCTGGGTCGGAATGATGTGAAGATTGGTATCAACTGGACTGTCTATGCGTAGCCTCTCCATGTGGCTTAGGCTTCTTTCATAGAGTGGCAGCCTCAGAGTAGTTGGTTTCTCCTGTGGCGGCACATGGATCATAGAGACAACATCTCAGGAAACAAGACAAAAGCTAAGTAACCTAACCTCTGAAGTAACATAGCATCCGTTCCTCTCTATTGGTTAAAATAGTCATAAGCCCCTCCCAAATTCAAGAGGAGGAGACATACACCCATATTGCAGTGGGATGAGTATCAAGGAAATTCTTGCCAAATTTTAAATCCAATACACAGTTTACCACCATTCAGTTCAGTTCAGTCACTCAATCATGTCCTACTCCTTGCGACCCCATGGACTGCAGCACGTCAGGCCTCCCTGTCCATCACCAACTCCTGGAATTTACTCAAACTCATGTCCATCACGTCAGTGATGCCATCCAACCATCTCATTCTCTGTTGTCCTCTTCTCCTGCCTTCAGTGTTTCCAGCATCAGGGTCTTTTCAAATAAGTCAGTTCTTCCCATCAGGTGGCCAAAGTATTGGAGTTTCAGCTTCAGCATCAGTTCTTCCAATGAACACTCAGGACTGATTTCCTTTAGGATGGACTGGTTGGTTCTCCTTGTAATCCCAGGGACTCTCAAAAGTCTTCTCCAACATCGCAGATCAAAAGCATCAATTCTTCGGCACTTAGCTTTCTTTATAGTCCAACTGTCCTATCCATACATGACTACTAGAAAAACCTTAGCTTTGACTAGACAGACCTTTGTTGGCAAAGTCAAAAATACAGTCTGTCACTATTTCCACTATTCCCTCATCTATTTGCCATGAGGTGATGGGACCAGATGCCATTATCTTAGTTTTCTGAATGTTGAGTTTTAAGAAAACTTTTTCACTCTCCTCTTTCACTTTCATCAAGAGGCTTTTTTAGTTCTTCTTAGCTTTATGCCATGGAGAAGGCAATGGCACCCCACTCCAGTACTCTTGCCTGGAGAATCCCACGGATGGAGGAGCCTGGTAGGCTGCAGTCCATGTGGTCGCTGAGAGTTGGACATGACTCAGTGACTTCACTTTCACTTTTCACTTTCATGCATTGGAGAAGGAAATGACAACCCACTCCAGTGTTCTTGCCTGGAGAATCCCAGGGACGGGGAAGCCTGGTGGGTTGCCGTCCATGGGGTCGCACAGAGTCGGACACGACTGAAGTGACTTAGCAGCAGTAGCAGCAGCAGCTTTATGCCATAAGGATTTTTCATCTGTATATCTGGCAATCTTGATTCCAGCTTGTGTTTCATCCAGTCCAGCATTTTGCATGATGTACTCTGCATGTAATTTAAATAAGCAGGATGACAATATACAGTCTTGACATACTCCTGTCCCAGTTTGGAACCAGTCTATTGTTCCATGTCCAGTTTTAACTGTTGCTTCTTGACCTGCATACAGATTTCTTGGGAGGCAGGTAAGACGGTCTGAAGAATTCATCTCTTGAAGAATCTTCCACAGTTTATTGTGATCCACACAAAGACTTTGGCATAGTCGATAAACATAAATAGATGTTTTTCTGGAACTCTCTTGCTTTTTCGATGATCCAGTGGATGTTGGCAATTTGATTTCTGGTTCCTCTGCCTTGGCTAAATCCAGCTTGAACATCTTGAAATTCGCAATTCATATACTGTTGAAGCCTGGCTTGGAGAATTTTGAGTGTTACTTTGCTAGTGTGTGAGAAGAGTGCAATTGTGCAGTAGTTTGAACATTCTTTGTAATTACCTTTCTTTGGGATTGGAATGAAAACTGACATTTTTCAGTCCTGTGGCCACTGCTGAGTTTTCCAAATTTGCTGGTGTATTGAGTGCAGCACTTTCAAGGCATCATCTTTTAGGATCTGAGATAGCTCAACTGGAATTCTATTACCTCCACTAGCTTTGTTCATAGTGATGCTTCCTAAGGCACACTTTCTTGCTGGCTTGAAGAATTTTGAGCATTACCTCAAATAAGTGCAATTGTACAGTGGTTTGAACATTCTTTGGCATTGACATTCCCTGGGATTGTAATGAAAATTGACCTTTTACAGTCCTACTCCACTGCTGAGTTCCCCAACTTACTGACATATTGAGTGCACCACTTTAACAACATCTTCTTTTAGGATTTTAAATTGCTTACCTGGAATTTCATCACCTCCACTAGTTTTGTTCACAGAGTAACTGTACTTCAAGACAAAACTTAGCACACATAAACATACAACCTGACTTCCCGATTCCCAGCCACATCTGTATCAAAATCAGAATGTGGATGGTATACCCCTGGATTTTGGCTAAAATTTGAGTAAAACAAAAGCAGTGAAAATAACCCTCAATCCAAACATTCAGATTTCACAAAATTTAGTGAGATACCTCAAACTCAAAGTCCTGTGGGAGGAATGGCTAACATGGGCACAGTCTTACCACCTGCCTTCACCATCTTAAACTGCAAACTGGGTAAGTCCAAATGCCCTAATTACTGTCTATAAAATAAAATTTTGTTGTATATTTCTGGTAGTCCTTAGAACTCCTCCTTACAAAGGCAAACTGTGTCAACATCATGAGAAACTCTAGAAGTGTCTAACTATCCAGTAAAAATCACAGTTTTTCTAGGCAAACGTATTCCCTAATTGCGGCTACTTCCTTTTGTGAAATAGCTTTTGGCTCACCATTTGTCTTTCGTTTATACTTTCACCTCACTATTAATTATTAAAGTATCAGATAATTAATTTAAAACATTCTGTTATCATAATATGAATTCACCATGTTGATATCTGACCCTTTTACCTAGTAGGAATTTCATGTAACGGTGTTAAAGTTATACCAAAATAAAAACTACAGATGGGTACTTAGTGTGTGGATAACTCGGTATTAGTTAACAGGTAATACAGAGACAATTTACTATCTACCAGCTTTAGAGCTTCCTCTCATATTCCTGAAGTTGCTATTGCAATGTGCCGGCCCACTAAGAACTGCATTTCCAACTGCTGCCTTGCCTCCACCTTGCACGAGGTAGACATGTTCATGTTGCGTATTCCATAGAAAGGTTCCATCTAAAGAATACGAACCAAGTGTTATGTGTCCCTCTCGGGCAGAAGTATCTAAGAAGCATTTTTGTCTTCTCCCTCTTCTCTCTCCTTCTGTGCCAGATGATTTTGTCTTCTGCTTCTCTCTCCTATGCACAGCACTCCCAGGCTGTAGGAGGTGACTAGACCACAGAAGAAATAAACCTGAGTTGCTGAATCACTTCAAGTAGACAAACGGCCAGGAGCACCTACACTGATTAGTATTTCACAATGAGAAATTAACTTTATCCCCAAAATCTTAGAGGTTATCTGTTACAGCAGCTGGTGTCAACTTAATTAATAGATTTTTTTTTAATGAACATGAATGCCTTGTCTCAATGTCCTTAGCAGTGATGTACAGACAATAAAAGCTACCTTGGAGTATTGTTGCCAGAAAAAAATGAGGTAATATATAAGCATGCAGCCCAGTGCCTGGCATACTATAGGTGCTAAGTTAAGAAGAGTAACAATGCCACTTGTGTCCTTAATTTTAAACCATGCCTTTTCCCACCTAGTTTAATAGTAATCTTCCCAAAATAATTACAATTAATTTTGTGGGGGGAAAAAAATCTTGTTTAGTTGCTATGATCTCTTGTTTTTCAGACATTAGGGGAAAATCCTACTTTAATATAGCAGACCACAACCCACTCTTCCTACACACACATACATATACACAAACAACACAAGCACAAAACCCCTCTCTTCCTATAATGGTGTTTTCAACTGCCAAGGGTTCTTAAAGAGATGGGAATACTAGACCACCTTACCTGTCTCTTGAGAAACCTAAGTGTAGATCAAAAAGCAACAGAAAAACTAGACATGGAACAACTGACTGGTCCAAATTGGGAAAGGAGTACAACAGGGCTTACTTATTTAAATTCTGTGCAGAGTACATCATTCCAAATGCCGAGCTGGATGAAGCACAAGCTAGAATCAAGATTGCCAGGAGAAATATCAACAACCTCAGATATGCAGATGATACCAGTCTAATGGCAGAAAGTGAAGAGGAACTAAAGAGCTTCTTGATGATAGTGACAAAGGAGAGTGAAAAAGCTGGCTTAAAACTCAACATTCAAAAAACAAAGATCATGGCATTCAGTCCCATCTCTTCCTGGCAAAAGAGATGGGGAAACAATGGAAACGGTGATAGACTTAATTTTCTTGGTTTCCAAAATCACTGCAGATGGTGACTGCAACCATGAAATTAAGGGTGCTTGCTCCTTGGAAGAAAAATTACGACAAACCTAGACAGTATATTGAAAAGCAGAGACATTACTTTGCCAACAAAGGTCCATCTTAGTCTCATTTATGGTTTTTCCAGTGGTCATGTATGGATGTGAGAGTTGAACCATAAAGAAGGCTGAGCACTAAAGAATCAATGCTTTTGAACTATGGTGTTGGAGAAGACTCTTGAGAGTCCCCTGGACTACAAGGAGATCAAACCAGTCAATCCTAATGGAAATCAGTCCTGAATATTCATTGGAAGGACTGATGATACTTTATCCATCTGATGTGAAGAGCTGACTCATTAGAAAAGACCTTCATGCTGGGAAAGAAAGAAGGCAGGAGGAGAAGGGGATGGCTGGACAGCATCACTGACTCAATGGACACAAGTTTGAGCAATCTCTGGGAGATGGTGAAGGATAGGGAAGGCTGGCATGCTGCAGCCCAGGGAATCTCAAAGAGTCAGACACAACTGAGCAACTGAACAACAACACACCTACTCACTATTGTCAGCCCAAGGTATTTTTGCCCAGGACTTAACACTAAAACACACATGCACACACACACACACACACACACACACACACACACACACAAAATAAAATTGCACAACACAATTACCAAGTAAAGATTGTTTCCTTCTTGTTGGTCTTGATTGCTCTAACTACATCCATCTGCCTCAGTATCTTCAATCAAGATAACTAGTTTTGTGAGAAAATTGTTGAAATATAAATTCTGAAGCTATTTTGAGAGAATGCATGCCCAAGAAGAGTAGTGTTAAATTTTAAATTTATGCTAATAAAAATGTATTTTGCTACACATAACCATCTGGCTCTTTGCAACCCCATGGACTATACAGTCCACGGAATTCTCTAGGCCAGAATACTGGAGTGGGTAGCCTTTCCCTTCTTCAGGGGATCTTCTCATACCAGGGATTGAACCCAGGTCTCCCACATTGCACGTAGATTCTTTACCCACTGAGACACAAGTGAATCTCCAAAATATTGCAGTGGGTAGACTATCCCTTCTCCAGCAGATCTTCCTGACCCAGGAATCCAACCAGGGTCTCCTGCATTGCAGGCAGATTCTTTAGCAACTGAACTATCAGGGAAGCCCTATTATGGTATACAGAATTCATCTTTTAAGTTGCCTTTAGTCAGTCCATTATGAGCCCAGACAATCAAGCCCATAGACCAGCGGTGAAACCAGTCATTGCCTTGTCAGCGCCTTCCCCAGCTTACACTAAGCCTGGAAGTCAATGTCCCCTGCCAAGATGATTCATCTCCGTGGGCATCATGGCTTTGGCAACTGTGATTGATCAAGGCCCAAACACATCTGATCAGTCAAGCTATAAAGGGGAGACACTATGTATATTACACAGAGCACTGATGCTTATAAGGTATTTTATTTTATTTTTACAATCCTTTTATTTTTTTAATATAAATGTATTTATTTTAATTGGAAGTTAATTACTTTACAATATTGTATTGGTTTTGCATTTTAATTATGCACTATTTTCAACTTGCCTATATTAAACAATTTAGAAAATAAAAAGAAAAATAAAATTTCACACTGCAGTGTCACTACTGCTGGCTTGTTAGGATGTTTTCTCACTATGTCCACCCTTGTAAATGCAGAGTGTAGGCAACTTTTACACTGATATATACGTTAAAGTCACAATTAGGTGCTTACCAAAGATCGCCTTAGTAGATGGCTTACAATTATTCTAAGAGTAAGCAATTTCTTTTCCAGAGCCACTCTGTGTGCCATCAGCCAAAATGGTATTACAGAACTCATGCTGTGTGGTTGGAGGTTTTTGCTTTTTTGAAAAACTCTACGGTAAAGTGCTTTATCTTCTGCCTTGGCATCATGCTGGGTGAGGTCAATTTCTCAGCCCTTTCTCCCCGTGGAAAACTACCGAATACCATTCCCCATGGGTTTACCTGGAAAATACATGTTTATATTCTCTCTCCAGACATCTTCAAAATAATTGTATATGAAAGGAGACTTTCCAGAACAATTCTGCTTGTTTTCAGGTTCTACACTGTTAAGCAAAAGAAAATGATGTTCCTAACAATCATAAACGTCCAGAAAAGGAAAAATTCTCTCTGTGCAAAAATCTCAAATAATAGTAGGTTGTATCGTTAAAGCAAGAGAAATTGAACTCTGAGTAGAAACCTATGAACTGTTGCCAGTACATAGAAATCCATTTAAAACTGGGGAAATTGATTGAAAACCACTAAAAATCTGCAAAAGAAAACTTCATTAAAGCCAAATATTACATGATTGCATTGTACAAAATTACTGAAATAATTATGGATAATCACTTAGGTTCAAAATATTTAAAAATTAAAGAATTCACATGTATTTTTCCCCCTGGGGGCCCATAATAAAATATCATAGCTTGATTTGACAACAGAAATGTAGTCTCATAATTCTGGAAGTTAGAAATCTGAAATCAATATGTTGCCAAAGTTAGCTCCTTCTGATGGCTTTGGGGAAAAAACATTTCTTCCAATCCTTTCCCCGAAATTGCTGGTAGCCTCAGGTGGTCCTTGGGTGTCCCTCGTAGCTCAGACACTATAGAATCCACCTTCAATGCAGAAGACCCAGGTTCGATCCCTGGTTAAGGAAGATCCCCTGGAGAAGAAAATAGCTACCCGCTCCAGTATTATTGCCTAGAGAATCCCATGGACAGAGGAGTCTGACCAGCTACAGTCCACTGGGACTGCAGAGTCGGACATGACTGAAGTACCTCACACTTTCATGTATCGTGTTCCTTCCTTGTAGATGGTATTTTCCAGTCTTCACATCACCTTCTCTCTGTGCGTGTCTGTCTCTGTGTCCAAATCTCTCCCCTCTTTTTATAAGGACACAGTCATTGAATTAAGGCCCACCCTAACGACTTCATTTTAACTTGACTATCTACTTCCAGATAAGTCACAATCATAGGTACTAGGATTTAACCATTCTCACTTTGAAAATCAGTAAAGTAAGAAAGGGGAATGAATTGAAAAACCACGGTATCTCAATATCCATTTTAAAGGATTATATCACTGTAAATATAGATTATGTATCAGGTTATATAATAACCCAAACAACAAGCCCCAAAAGGAGCTTTTGGAACAATAACCTAAGATGTTTTATGCTTTAACTTGTTAGTTACATCACCTAGAGCAGCACTCCCCAAGCTTTTTGGCCCCAGGGACTAGTGTCAAGGAAGACAATTTTTCCATGGACCAGGATTGGGGGGAACGTTTCGGGATGATTCAAGTACATTACATTTATTATGCGGCAGCTGATCTGACAGGAGGTGGAGCTCAGATGCTAATATGAGCAGTGGAGAGCAGCTTTAATACATAGGAAGCTTTGCTCACCCATAGCTATGTGGCCCCGTTCCTAACAGACCACAGACTGGTAACAGTCCATAGCCCGGGCCTTGTAGACACATGACCTAGAGGACAGGTTTGTTGACAAGTTATTAATTCAGAAAAGCACATGTACAACCTATCATAAAAGTTTTCTTCTTTTAGACAGCAAAATGAATTTTTAATTTTTTTCTTGGATGAATTGTCAGCAATTCCTGCATGTATCTTTTGAAAATTCAAGTTCTATCTGCTGTCTTTATCACAGCAATTACTTCATTAACACAAAGAAGTGAATTGCCAAGTGGTTTTACTTCTACTTACAGATCTGGATAAACAGCATTATTCTAATTTTGACTTTGGTTTAAGGACACACAGTATTGACATAAGACAGTCAGTTTCATTGATGCTTAACAAGCCTTAAACAACATCTATCATTAATCCCTTAGTTTACAGACCAGCTGCAACTTCCATTAGAATCTGACCCAGAACTGGCACACCAGAGTCTGGTGGAGTCCTGAGATCCTTGCTCTATGGGACCCTGAGAATACATTTCAGCTGGCTGCTATAAATTTTAGATTGCTTATGTTGCATGCTCTGCTTAAAATCTAGAATTTAACACAGTTCTCATAATTTGTATCAGTAAAGCCTATCAAATCCTAGACAAGGTTTGCTATTTGCTGTTATACAGATTATTTTCTAAAAGGATCTGTGTGAATAAACTTGCATCTTTCAGAAGTGAAGTTAACCCATCTTTCCTTAAGGAAATTGTCAAGAAAAAAAACATGAATCGTTTCTTCTGGATGTGTTTGGAAATTCTATTATCTGTGTGTGTGTGTGTGTGTGTGTGTGTGTGTGTGTTTTGTCATCACTGTCATTAAAGAGGCACAGGCACACACGTCAGTGCACATGTGTTGCAAAGAAGAATGGAAAAGGCTGAGATGGAAGGGATGAGCAAGGATGGCAGGCAAAATTCTGAGGATGGCAGGACTGCTGAACACCCCTCATAATCCCTTCACCCTGAGGGTAGACAGAATCCCTGAACTTGATGGGATATCACCTCTATGATTACGTTACCATATAGTGCAAAGGTGAAAAAAATTTAGCAGATGTAATAAAGGTCCCTCATCAGTTGACTGTGAGTTGAAAAGAGAAAGAGATTTAAAAAAAGACAGAGAGTCCTAGGTGACCAGACCTAATGAAAGTGAAAGTTTCTGAGTCATGTGCGACTCTTTGCAACCCCATGGACCATACAGTCCATGGAATTCTCTAGGCCAGAATACTGGAGTGGGTAGCCTTTCCATTCTCCAGGGGATCTTCCCAACCCAGGGATCAAACCCAGGTCACCAGCATTGCAGGCATGTTCTTTACCATCTGAGCCACCAGAGAAGCCCAGACCTAATGAGGTAAGCCCTTAAAAGGGCTGGGTCTTTCCTGAAGTCAGATATTAGAAACATAAGAGAGATTCTTCTAGCAGTCTTGAAAGAGCAACTGCCATATAAGAGAGAGGGCCATGAAAACATCATATAGGAGGGATTGGTGGGCAGCTCTAGGTGCTGAGAATGTATCTCACCTCACAGCCACTGAGAATAGGGAGGACTCAGTCCTACAGTCTCAAGGAAATTACTTCTGTCAACAGCCTAGGAGCTTGGAGAAGGACCTTGAGTCTCAAGCCAGACTGAACTTCCACTGACACCTTGATTTAAGTCTAGGAGACCCTAAACTGAAAACTCAGTCAGTTTTCACCTGACCTCCTAACCCCTGGAAACTATGAGATAGTAAATATATGTTGTTTGAAGCCCTCAAATTATGGTTTCTTCAATGCATCACTGGGCAACCAATAAAGACCATACTAAAAGGAAAAGGTCCTGGAGGGAAGAAGAGAGGAAATGTTAATCAACAGATGAGGTTCACCTTCTGCTCTGCTTTGAAGGCTGAGCACCGAAGAACTGATGCTTTCAAATTGTGGTGCTGGAGAAGACTCTTGAGAGCCCCTTGGACTGAAAGGAGATCAAAGTGGTCAATCCTAAAGAAAATCAACCCTGAATATTCATTGAAAGGACTGATGCTGAAGCTGAAGCTCTAATACTATGGCCACCTTATGCGAAGAAACGATTCACTGGAAAAGACTGATGCTGGGAAAGATTAAAGGCAAAAGGAAAAGAGAGGAAGAGGATGAGATGGTTGGATGGCATCATCGACTCAATGGACATGAGTTTAAGCAAGCTCAGGAGACGGTGAAGGGCAGGGAAGCCTGGCATGCAGCAGTCCATGGGGTTGCAAAGTGTCGGACATGACTTAATGACTAAAAAACAGCAGTAAATACAAGGTGGGTCAGGAAGAACATACTTGGAGTCTGAAAATGTGTTAATATCTTAGTACTTTTGTCTCCATGGAATTTTTTTCAAGGATGAAAGTTGCTATGGCAACATCACAGGATTCCAAATGATTGTTTCTAATTCATTGAAATAGTCAAACAAGACATGCAGTGAGCAGTGCTTAGACTCAGTGAGAGTCCCAGTCACTGGCTGTGATAAATCTCCTCCCATTACTCCACCTGTCACTTGAAAACATCCCAATAAGAACTTCAAAAGACTGAGTAGATTTTACATGTTCAAAGGAACCAGATTTCCCACAAGAGAGATACAACTGCCCATGTTACAAGCGGCTAACTATAATCACGGAAATTATTCTTCATTAAGCGATCTTAAAACTAAATTCCAGTGAAACTCATTCAATTCTGCTTAGTTAACTATCAATACAGAAACAAGTAAGTTGTTCAGATCTTTTGCCTTTAGCTAATTGTTTCTATTACAAAATGAGACATTTTATTAGAAGACTTATTTTAAGCAAAACTAATAGTTTGGCCATATTTCAAGATTTAACAAAGTTAAATGGAGTTCCCAAAGAAATGAGGTGTCATTTTGGTAGCTGATTGAGCACAGTGTAATAATGGTTTGACCCTTACAATGTCTCTAACCATCAGATTGGAAAGGAATAAGAAAGCTGGAAAATCTCTCAGTGCCTTCTTATAAGCAGGCACTACTATGCCACCTGGGCTTCCCAGGTGGCATTAGTGTAAAGAAATCACCTGCCAGTGCAAGAGACCAAGAGACTAGGGTTCGATCCCTGGGTCAAGAAGGTCCCCCAGAAGAGGATATAGCAACCCACTCCAGTATTTCTTGCCTGGAGAATCCCATGGCCAGAGGAGCCTGGCGGACTACAGTTCATGGTGCTGGAAAGAGTCAGATGTGACTGAAGTCACTTAGCACATTATGCAGCGTACCAAATAAAACAGTAAATATTGAGACATGCAGTGTGAGTTGCTTACCTATCAGCCACTGCCCACTCTGTTTCTGTAAACAAAATCCTGATTTTGTCCAATGTTTGGTGACTATGCACTTGTGGGAAAGCTGTACTTCTCCCTAACCTAGAGGGCAAATTGACTTTCAGTCTAAGCCAGTGGTCCTCAATTTTTATCTGTCATCAGCCTACCCTGGAGGGCTTATTAACATGGTTTGCTGGGCTCACTCTCAGAGTTTCTGACCCAGTAGGTCTAGGATGGGGCCCAAGAATGTGCATTGCTAACAAGCCCTCTGATGATACTAATGCTACTGGCCAGGGGTTGTTCTTGTTCTTTAGTTGTTAAGCTGTGTCTGACTCTTTTGAGACCCCCATGGACTGTCGCTTGCCAGGATCTTCTGTCCATGGGGTTCTCCAGGCAAGAATCCTGAGGTGGATTGCCATTTTCTTCTCCAGGGAATCTTCCCAACCCAAGAATCAATCCCTAGTCTCCTACATCTCTTGCGTTGCCAGGCAGATTCTTTACCAATGAGCCACCTGGGAAGCCCACTGGCAAAGGAACACCGATGTAAAAACCAAGCCAATCATTTCTCTCCCTAGTGAATGATTTCTTTAAATGGGAAGCAATGATAACATTCTGAACAATAAGCTGAGAGGGAAAAACTGCTGAGGATATTGGAAAGATTTTCATGATTTTTTTTAAAAAGTGCAGCTGAAACTAATAACATTGTAAATCAGCTATACTTCAAATTTTTAAAAATAAGCAAAACAAAATAATTTTTAATAAAAACAAAAATAAAACCTGAGCTATACTAGCAGATTTGCTCCCTTTCTGCTTCTGAACATTTTTTAAATTCTATCTGAAGCTAGAAGGTGGGTGCATATCTTACAGCTAGACAACCAGAGCTGCCCAGCTAACCAGCCATGGAATGCTCTCCTTCTGAAATTGTTACTGCTCATGGTTTATTAGCTTTAAGCCAACATTGGTTCAGTTTCCTATTACTTGAAATCTAAATCACCTTAACAGAACCATCAAAAGTTGAAACACTCGATTAGTTATTTTAGGGCTTAGATTAAATAAACAAGAAAATATAATTTTAAAAGAATTGTTTATTGTTTGCTCTGCACATTATTTGTATTCTGCTTCCTATTGTCCTAGATATTGAAATAATTAGTCTCCTATTACGAAAACTGGTCCGATTCCAAACATTATTGTTGAGAGATTATGAGAGTCGGAGGGGAGAGTAATACAAAAACAATAAAATGTGAAGCTAAATGCATAAATATGCTTCAAGGTATTAGTATTCCAAACTTAAGTTCTAAGCATTTCATTACAGTCAATAGTGAGTTGTCCCATCGCTCAGTCATGTCCAACTCTTTGCGACTCAATGGACTGCAGCATGCCAGGTTTCCCAGAGCTTGTTAAAACTCATGTCCATTGAGTCCTTTATGCCATCCAGCCATCTTGTCCTCTGTTGTCCCCTTCTCCTCCTGCCTTCAATCTTTCCCAGCATCAGGGTCGTTTCTAATGAATCACCTCTTCACATCAGGTGGCCAAAGGATTGGAACTTCAGTTTCAGCATCAGTCTTTCCAATGAATATTCAAAATTGATTTCCTTTAGGATTGACTGGTTTGATCTATTTGCAGTCCAAGGGACTCTCAAGAGTCTTCTCTAACACCACAGTTCAAAAGCATCAATTCTTCGGTACTCAGCCTTCTTGATGGTCCAATACACGACTACTGGAAAAACCATAGCTTTTACTATACGGACCTTTGTTGGCAATGTCCCTGCTTTGTAATATGATGTCTAGGTTGGGCATAGATCTTCTTCCAAGAAGCAAGTGTCTTTTAATTTCATGACTGCATTCACCATCTGATTTTGGAGCCCAAGAAAAGAAAGTCCATCACTGTTTCCATTGTCTTCATGTTTATTTGCCAAGAAGTGATGGGACCAGATGCCATAATCTTCCTTTTTTGAATGTTGAGTTTTAAGTCAGCTTTTTACTCTCCTCTTTCACTTTCATCAAGAGGCTTTTTAGTTCCTCTTCACTTTCTGCCATAATGGTGGTATCATCTGCATATGTGAGATTAGTGACATTTCTTCCAGCAACCTTGATTCCAGCTTGTGCTTCATCCAGCCTGGCATTTTGCATGATGTACTCTGCATCTAAGTTAAATAAGGAGGGTGATAATAGGCAACCTTGACGTATTCCTTTCCCAATTTGGAACCAGTCCATTGTTCCATGTCCAGTCCTAACTGTTGCTTTTTGACCTGCATGCAAGTTTCTCAGGAGGCAAATAAGGTGGTCTGGTATTCCCTTTTCTTTAATAATTTTCCAGTTTGTTGTGATCCACATGGCCAAAGGCTTTAGCATAGTCCATGAAGCAGAAGTAAGTGTTTTTCTGGAATTCTCTTGCTTTTTCTATGATCCAACAGATGTTTGCAGTTTGATCTCTGGTTCCTGTGCCTTTTCTAAATCCAGCTTGAACATCTGGAAGTTCTTGGTTCACATACTGTTGAACCCTAGTTTGGAGAATTTTTAGCATTACTTTGCTAGTGTGGGAAATGAGTGCAATTATGCAGTAGTTTGAACATTCTTTGGCATTGCCTATGTTTGGGATTGGAATGAAAACTGACCTTTTCCAGTCCTGTGGCCACTGTTGAATTTTCCAAATTTGCTGGCCTATTGAGTGCAGCACCTTCACAGCATCATCTTTTAGGATTTGAAATAGGTCAACTGGAATTCCACCACCTCCACTAGCTTTGTTTTTAGTGATGCTTCCTAAGGCCCACTTGACTTTGCACTCCAGAATGTCTGGCTCTAGGTGATGTAACTGATTAAAATTAAGAGACTGAAAAGTTGGCTTGTAAACGAGTTTCTGTTGTCTTTTCATTTGTCCTTTCTAGGTTGATTCTCTGTTTTATTCAGATGGGTGAGTCTAAGGCATTTGGGCTTCTTCCTGTCCTGCCTGTTCCTGCATATGGAACATCACCTTTTATATAAAAATGGGGCTGGTTCTCTGGGCCTTCAAGTCCAGCTTTAGGCTGGTATCCTAGTTAAGGATTCTTTGGGCAGTAAAATTGACAGCAGAATATTTGACTTTGTACACTTTGGTGAGGACATCATTCTGGGGACTCCAGCTCCTCCCCCAGGAGATACCCATGTAGTTTCCTGGGTGAGTTCTACAGAATCCAATGACATCTGAGTCACCCCCTTTGGTGGAGTCTTTCCCACCCAAGAAACTCTTTTCTAGAAGTAATGGCAAGCACCACACCTTTTACTATGCTGCAAATGGGCTTATCTTTGTGCTCTCTGCCAAGGGCAGGGTGCAGCAACTGCTTGGTCAGGACCACAAACAGCTCTCCAGCCAGCATTAAGGTCAGAGCCTGTGAGCACCAGGGCCAGCACCAGGACTCTGCCCAGTGGGGCTGGCCTTGCTGCTGACTCCTGGGACTGGGATCTGCCATGGCCATGGAAATCAACCCTAAATATTCATTGGAAGGACTGATGCTAAAGCTGAAGATCCAATACTTTGACCACCTGATGCAAAAAGCTGACTATTGGAAAAGCCCCTGATGCTGGGAAAGATTGAGTGCAGCAAGAGAAGTGGGCGACAGAGGATGAGATGGTTGGATGGCATCACCAATTCAATGGACATGAGTTTGCGCAAACTCCGGGAGATAGGGAAGGACAGAGAAGCCTGACATGCTGCAGTCCATGGGGTCCCAAAGAGTCAGACATGACTTAGTGTCTAAATAACAATAAAAACAATGGTGAGTGCACAGAGCCTGGTGACTTGCAGCCTGGGAAGTGAAGTCCAGTGCCCCTTCCTGAGGTCCCAGAACCCTGCCCCACATGCCTGTCACTTTGTCATTTCATTTGAGCCTACTATGGTAAAGCCTACCTTGGCAATCCCAAAGTCTAAATATTTGCAAATTAAAGTTCACTGGGAGATCAGTTTATAACTAATTCCTCAGAAAGGATCAAATCTCAGCTATGAGAAAAATTCTGCAAAACTCATCATGAATCCTCCACTATGTGAAAGACAATGGACACTTCTTAAGTTCTACCCCAGGTAATTCAGTTACCACAATACTACAAGGACCTCATTATTGAGTACCTGGAGGGTTCCCTACAAAGCTTTGACATACTAATTACTGTCCATCTTTTTTTTTTTTTTTAAGGAGCTTATCTTGTCCTTTTTTTAAAAAAAGTGTCATCTTGTTTAACGTCAAAAATGACAAAAATACACCAGTTTAGAGACAGAGATGGAGGAGTGGATCTCCTGAGATACATTTAAATCAAGTTCTATCAATTTAAGAAAACAATTTATCTCGAGATTTTCTCCTAGACAAAGCTGTCTTTTGATCTCTGTACATCATTGCTTATTTATTTTCTAATACAGTTATTTTCTTAGAATTCCCTCTGCCATACACAGAAGGACTGTATACAGTTATAAAGTACAGTGAAACTAGAAAAAAAAAGTGAATAGTCATTTGAAATATGAGATCAATGTTTTTCTAACTGACGCTCTACAGAAGAGCTTAAAGAATTCCCCCCAAAGAATAAAGCATTTTTCACCAACAATGACTATTTGAACTGCTTGAAAAACCTACTCAGTGAGCCTACCACATTAATCTATTAGGAACATGAATAGCATTTCATCAACTTTTTTTTAAGTCCACTGTGTAAAAAGGAAGAAAAGAGAAGACAACAAAATCACAGCCCTAAAGCAAAAAACTATTAGTCTATTTGAACACTAAACTTTTTAAAGAAACTTTAACTCATTACTTCTCTGGACTCTAGAGACTTAAAGTTTTTCAGAATGTGCCCTGTTTCCAGGTTTCATATTTGTGTCTTTCTCCCAGTGACTTTGGAAAGTCTCGATCAGTTATTCTTCTCTAGGAAAGAAAACTCCATGAAAAATATATTGTTAAACTTAATTTGTTTTAAAGTAAAATGTATTTTTCAATTTCAGAAGCAATATCTATGGAAAAATGGGGAAAAAAATGGGAAATAGAAAGAGAAAGGAACCATTCATATTTTAAGTGCCCAAAGATACACAGCACTGATTTCACATTTAATTCCTTTCAAGTATTGTCTTGTTTTAATCTTTATGTTTTTCAAAATTAACAAGTTCAGGTTTATTCTCTGACAATGGTTTTTCACTGCTTTTAGCTCTTTTCTCTTGTTGTGCCTGCCTATTAAATTTTGGTATTCTTTAATTTCTGGCCTTAACTCTCTTCTACTCTCACTTGCTGCTTCATATAATCAATATGCCTGGTTTTATCCCATCTATAAGCTGATAAATCCCAAACAAAGATCTTCTATTTATACAACTTTCTGGTGATTAAATTCATGTTCCATTTCCTTACTGGATAACTCCACCCTCATGTCTTCAAAATTAAATATCTAAGCCTGCCCTTTCTTCTCTACTCTCTTAAGATTATTTTAGTTTCAAGTAAAAGAAATCCAAAGTCAGACTTGTGTAAATAAAAGCAAAACTAAAAATACTTATTCGGATAGCAGTGAGAAACTGCTGAATAGCACAGGGAAATCAGCTTGGTGCTCTGTAGTGACCAAGAAGGAGGGGATGGAGTGGATGGGAGGGGGGCTCGAGAGGGAGGGGCAATTGTGTACATATAGCTGGCTCACTTTGTTGTACAGTAGGGACTAACATAATACTGCAAAACAGTTATACTCCATTAAAAACCTGTGGGCTTCCTTGGTAGCTCAGACTAAAGAATCTGCCTGCAATGAGGAGACCCAGGTTCAATCTCAAGGTCAGAAAGATTCCCTGGTACACAGGTGGCCTCCCATCCTGAACCCCACCCAATGGCTGATTCTTGTCTATGTAAGGGAAAACCCACCGCAATATTGTAAAGCATTTATTCTCCAATTAAAATAAATTAATTTTTAAAAAAGGAAAGTTCCCCTGGAGAAGGAAATGGCTACCCACTCCAGTATTCTTTCCTGGAGAATCCCATGGACAGAGGACCCCTGGTGGGCTACAATCCATGGGGTAGCAAAGAGTTGGACACAACTGAGTGACTAACATTCAAATCAAGGCTCTGTAACAACCTAGAGGGATGGGATGGGGAGGAAGGTGGGAGGGACATTCAAAAGTGAGAGGCCATAGGTAAACCTATGGCTGATTCATGTTGATGTTTGGCAGAAACCAACACAATTCTGTAAAAGTAATTACCCTTCAATTGAAAATAAATAATTTGTCTTAATTTGAGGAAAAAGAGAAATATATTTAGATATAAATGTGGATTGTATTAAGCAGTTACCAAATTGCTTCCATTAAACAGGTGAAAATTTTAAAAAAAACTATATTGATACGATAGATTTCTTATGTGCCCAACACTATCATTTTAGCACACAGGAGTTTGACTTTAAATGCTGGTGACTAAATAGATTGCAATTGTTTCTATTCATTGCACTCTTGATCCACACTTTCACAGACATAAATATTCAGTACTTCTTTTATAACAAAAACAAATAATTTATTGGCTCCAGGACAGAACTGGCTGAATGGAGAAGCTCTAGCACTAATATCAAGTCTGTCCAGTCATGCTCAGTCTCTGTTCTGCTAGTTGCCTTTCATTTATTTTTTTTTAATTTCACCTTCAGATTATAGCTGTTTGTGACCACCACATGGCTAGCACCATCTCCCCAGTCTGCATGCTTCCAAGTTCTAATCAGGCAGAAAAAAAAAAAAAAAAAAAAGTGGCTTCCACTTTCATTCTTTTTCCAGTGTCCCCACCAAAGTTCTGAGAGGCACTCAGATTAGACTGGCACACAGATTGGACATGCCCAACACTAAAAAAAAATCATGTTGGCCATAGAGATGCTATGGGATGCTCTGTTTGGCTCTTGGGTCTCATGCTTTATTGGGCTAGTGGGGACCTCGCATGGACTGAGAGTCAGGGAACGAGAAACAGAATTACAGATGAAAATCAGAGCTGCTGCCAAAATCAAGCAAGTGAATGCCAGGCATTAACAAATACTGTCTCACTTTCCTTTAGATAATGACACTCACCCACTGAATTCCTGTACCTCCCTCCCATTGTACCCAAATAGTGAAAAGCTCTGTCATTCTAGTCCTGCAATTTTTTTTTTTTTTTTTGGTCCTGCAACTTTATTCAAAGCCATTCTCTCCCTGTATTCTCAATGCCACTCCCTCAAAGCTGGCTTTCTCAGTTCCTCACAACTGACTCTTTCTAACACTAGTCTTATTGCTGTTGTTGTTCAGTTGCTGAGTCGTGTCCAACTCTTTGTGACTCCAGAGGCTGCAGCACGCCAGGCATGCCTGTTCCTTCGCTATCTCCCAGAGTTTGGTCACATTCATGTCCTTTGAGTCAATAATGCATCCAACCATCTCATCCTGTCATACTCTTCTCCTGCACTCAATCTTTCCCAGCATCAGGGTCTTTTCCAATGAGTTGTCTTTTCACATTAGGTGGCCAAAGTATTGGAGCGTCAGATTATACCCACATTTATTGAGCCACCACTGATTTATCCAAAATGTGTATATGATTCTGCTACTTCAGCAGTTTAATGAGTTCTCTCACCTCTTAGACAAGAACAGCACCTTTGCACCTTGCTTTAGTTGTGGCCTCATCCAGCCTTGCAGCAAGCTTCTGAATATGTTCTGATAGTCACAACTTCTTATAGACACATGATACAGTGGCTCAAACAGTAAAGAATCAGCCTGCAATGCGGGAGACCTGGGTTCAACCCCTGGGTTGGGAAGATCCCCTGGAGAATGAAATGGCAACCCACTCCAGTATTCTTTCCTGGGGAATTCCATAGACAGAGAAGCCAGGTGGGCTATAGTCCATGGAGTCAGAGAACTGGACACAACTGAGCTACTAGCATTTTCACTTTCACTTCACAAACAGTCTATAATGGGCTTCCCAGGTGACTCAGCAATAAAGAACCTGCTTGCCAATGCAGGAGACATGTGTGTGATCCCTGGGTCAGGAAGATCCCCTGCAGGAGGAAATGGCAACCCACTCCAGTATTCTTGCCTGGGAAATCCCATGGACAGAGGAGCATGGTGGGCTACAGTCCATGGGATTGCAGAGTTGAACACGACTTAGCAACTGAACATACACACACACACACCCCACCAGTTTATACACTTATATGCTTCTATCTATTCCAATTTCTTTTTTCTTCCCTGAAATATCTTTCCTTCATGCCTCCACCCTTACCATTGTTTCCCACCACCCGTTGATAACAATCTAATTTCCACTGCATTTACTTTCTTTTGCTCCTGTAAGAAATTACGACAAACTTAGGGGCTTTACTACAACACAACTGTATTATATTGAAGTTTTGGAGGTCAGAATTTAAGAGCAGGTCTATGGAGCTCAAACTGAGGTGTCAGCAGAGCGTCATTCTCTCTGAAGACTCTGGGAGAGAGTGTGCTTTCTTGCCTGTCCAGATACTGAAAGCTTCCCACATTCCTTGGCTCATGGCCTCCTTTCATCTTCAAAGCCAACAATAATGTCACTCTGACCTCTGCCTGCATCATCACTGTTTTGGGCTTAGTCGCTCAGTCGTGTCCAACTCTTTGCGGCTCCATAGACTGTAGCCCACCAGGCTCCTCGGTCCATGGGATTCTCCAGCAAGCATACTGGAGTGGGTTGCCACACCCTTCTCCAAGGGATCTTCCCAATCCAGGTATCGAACCCAGGTCCCCTGCATTGCAGGCAGATTCTTTGGCATCTGAGCCGCCAAGGAAGCACATCATCACATCTCTTTGTGTAATTCTTCTGCCTACTGCTTTCACTTGTAATGTCCCTGAGTCACACTGGACTCACGCAGAAAATCCAGGATAATCTCTCCACCTCAGTATCCTTAATTTGACTCATTCGTACAAAGTCCATTTCGCCATATAAAATAACATAACATCTTAGCAGGTTCTAGGGATGTGGACATTTTTGAGGAATCATGATTTTACCTACATCACCCACATTTTCCTGAAGAACCATCTGCAGCATGACCTGCTTTTAGACATGCGTTCTGCCCTTGTGTCTATTCTGGGTTTCTCCTCTTTGTTTTCATAACACCTGTGTCCTTCACTTTGGCACTCAATATCCACTCTGTCGCTCATACAACCTTAGGAGTTCCCCATCCAGAACAACCTGGATTTATTCATTTCTGAGTGATAATGTGTGTCTGGCACAGCTGAGGAAATTAACAAATGCATTATAGTTCCGTAGTCCTCTGTCAACCTAAAAGCTTGATAGTTTTTGAGAACCAAATCTCAAGCTAACCTAAAAGTGCTCCAGAGTGACTCACAATTAGCTTATTGTACATTGGAATGGAATTTACCAAGTTTTACTTTATTTTCTATACTTTAAACCAATAAATTTTATCTCTGAATTTTGGTCTTTAATAAAATAATATGTTATTACTCTTGGTCAGCTAAGAAACAAAAACACTAAGTTCTTAAACCAAGCAACCTGTAGAATAAGAGAAGATATTTGCAAACCATATATCAGATATGGGGTTAATGTCCAAAATATATAAAGAACTCATATAACTCAATAAAAACAGCAACAAAAAAGCAGCCAATCTGATTTAAAAGAGTGAGCAGAGAAACTATTATATAAAGATATTTTTTCTGACAAAGACAGACAAATAACCAACAGACACACAAAAAGATGCTCGGAATCACTAATAATCAGAGAAATGCAAATCAAAACCACAGTGAGATATTACTTCACACCTGTTAGAATGGCCATCGCCAAGAAGAGAAGTTATATGTCAATTAAATCTTTATAAAAATAAATAAAAATCTATAACTTCTCAAATAAAATAAATACTTATGAGTGCATACTGATTCACATATATGATTAAATAAATAAATAGACAGAAGGGAGAGCATAAACACATTCCCATACGGAAAGATTTTAAACAATTTATGAAGTTGTTCCAGCTTCAAGGAAATAGAGAAAAACTTCCCACTTTGTAAGTATGGTCTTTACACAGCGACTTCCTTCCAAAATGTACATTATGGAAATGGGAGAAAAAGTAAAAGTACATAGGAAACACCTAAAACTACTACCTCAGAAAGATAATCAAAGCAAACAACAGTGACAAGTGATATGGAGAGTACTTACTCATAATGTGATGAAAATGATGCTTCACCTCCGTGATTCTCTCCAAGAAAATTCATAATCCCAGTCTAGTCATTTAAATAAAATCAGGCAAACCCCAATAATGGAACTAATCAGTAATTCTCAAAGTTGTCAAGGTCCTCAAGATCAAGTGAAGTTTGAGAAACTGTCAAAATGAAGAGAACCATAGACATGACAACTAAATGTGGTGTATACTGGAGTGGGAAATGAATATTATGCTAAAAGCTAAGGAAATACAAATAAAACAAAGACTTGAGTTGATAATAATATATCAGTACTGACATGTTAATGTACCACCTTTAACAATGGCACAAATGTGCCATTCTAATGTAAGATGTTAGTTAAAAAACTGAGTGTGGGGAGATGGAACCTCTCCATAGTCTCTTTGCATTTTCCTATAAAATCAAAACTGTTCTAAAATAAAAGTTTATTTTTTTAATATCAGCACTGAAATTGATAAAAATCTAATTTACTCTCCTCCTTATCCTCATCTTTCTCAACTGGTTCAAACTCAGGGGTTTTATTCAGCCTCCTGCCCTCAGGGTCATCAAATGCCAGCGTTCATCTTTACAGTGGAATCTGGTTTTTCTTTAACACATGTGAAGAATCATCTTTCTGGAGCATCTGTGAGCTCTTTCCATCTTCAACCAGTTGGACCATTAACTCAGCTAGCTGGACCATTATGTCAAGAATTTCTTGTCATTGAACACTAGAAATTAAAATGAAATGTACAGAAATATACGCAGATATGTGCTCATTCACTCAGTCGAGTCCAGCTGTTTGCAACCCCATGGACTGTAGCCTGTCAGGTACCTCTGTCCGAGGAGTTTTCCAAGCAAGAATACTGAAGTGGGTAACAATTACTCCAAGAAGGGGATCTTCTTAACACAGGGTTTGAACCTGCATCTCTTGGGTCTCCTGCATTGGCAAGGGGATTCTTTCTATTGAGCCACCTGGGAAGCTCACAGAAGTATGATTTAAGTCAATATAGAGTACAGAAACTTGATTTCCTGAAACAATTCAGTGCATTTTTTTTACACCTGTATTTCACTGTAAAGGACTGAAGTGAAATGAAGTCACTCAAGTGTCCGACTCTTTGCGGCCCCATGGACTGTATAGCCCACCAGGCTCCTCTGTCCATGGGCTTCTCCAGGCAAGAACACTGGAGTGGGTTGCCGTTTCCTTCTCCAGGGGAATCTTCCTGACCCAGGGATCGAACCCAGGTCTCCCGCATTGCAGGCAGATGCTTTAACCTCTGACCCACTAGGGAACAAAAAGCTAAAATTTTAATCATCAGGTTTAAAATAACACAAATATTTATGACACTGTGGTTTATTTACTAGATACTCAAGGTTTTAAAAAGAAATGCTTCAATAGACTTCCAATATCTAGTTCATGTTAATATCTGAAATTTCTTGTATTTTATTAAAGTTGATGTGCCTGTGGTATTATTCATGTTTATTAATGTTAATGCTTGCAGTGTTGCAAGAATTGTGTAAGTCACGATGTTAGGTTTGTGGTTGAGGGTTTGAGTTTCTTGTATCTAATTATAAATTATATGAAAGATGTTTCTTGGCTTCAGTGGAGAGTAAATTCTGTTAAAAAAAGAAAGAAAAACTTTTGGGTATTTTTTTAATGATATTACTGGACTTAGACATTCTTTGAAAGAACCCTGTCGTCATATTTGTCATGTGCCTTCTTTGATTTGCTTGGCCTATTTATTGAAAGAAAGGAAATTCATCGAAAACACATTTAAATTGCATAGTCTAAGCTAGAAAAATGACATCATTTTCTGTCAGATCTGGAGAATAGCACAGTTGCAGTTTATTTCTTGCTTCAAAAGTCTCTCTCATTATTATGGACAATCACATATCAGTTAAAGCATTTGTCAAGAGTTACTGATAAGAAATCATCTAAGCCACTGATTGAATGCAGATTCATTCATTACTTAGTCGTGGACAGAGGAATTTCAGCCTGCTGGTGATTATTCAACCATTTAGTTCAGCAAATATCAAGCATGTTCTTCTGTCCCCTGCATGTAGCAGAGAGTAGGTGTCAGCATATTCCTGTAAAGGGCCAGAGAACAAATATTTCAGACTTTGCAAGCCTTAAAGAGCCTGTTACATCTGCTCAATTTTGTTGTCATAGCATGAAAGCAGCCGTAGAAAATATGTAAATGAACGGGGTTGGAGTGTGCCCATAAACTTAATTTACATACAGGCATCCAGTGCATCAAGTCAGATTTGGCCCCTGGACTGTAGTTTGGCAACCACTGTCAAACAGTGTGGCAGAGAAAAAAAATGGAGATGCAGACTGGTTACTCTCTGAGATTCAAAATGTTCTTTGCTTCCTTCTCTGACTTGGGCTTCCCTTGTGGCTCAGCAGGTAAAGAATCTGCCTGCAATGCGGGAGACCTGGGTTCAATCCCTGGGTTGGGAAGATCCCCTGGAGAAGGGAAACACTACCTACTTCAGTATTCTGGCCTAGAGAATTCTATAGAGTGTACCATGGAGTCAAAAAGAGCCAGACCTAACTGAATGACTTTCACTTTAACTGACCTAAAAAAATAAATCCCCTCTCACTTTACCACACCAGCTCGTGTGTCCTTTCTTCCAGGACATCATTCTCAGTTCCACCAGACAGAGTTAGTTTTCTCTTTTTCACACTGTACTATTATGACTGTTAGTTTTCATATTTTCCATTCTTGCTAAACAATGGGAAAAGGCCAGCTCTGTCATCCAACTAAATTCATGCTGTGCAAAATGTGTCCAGTTCCCCTGGAGCTGAGCCTCACAGTAGCCCTTCTTGGGGACAGAAAAAATACCCCATTCATCTCTATATCCTAGTACATTGCAGAATGCCATTATTTAGTGAACACATAAAAGATAAATATAAAGAAGTGATGAGTAAAACATGTGTAGGACAACAACATGCTGCGTGAACTCAGAGGAATTAGAGTGTACCTTCAAAGGGAGGGATAAAATCTGCTTGTCATCTAGCACCTTGCAGAGGCTTCAGTTTTAACATCAAGTTACAGTGTAAGCAGAGTTTCAGTTTAAGGGAATTCATCTAGGGATGCAGGTGAGATTGAAGCCTCAAGGCACTGCAGGAGAGAGCCTTGAGGAAGTGTTACTAAATAATCTAAGCAACAGATAAGTGAGGTCCAAACTAGGGCAGTTGTAGTGGGAAAAAAAAAATTAGGAAGAATGTCTCAAGAGTCATGGTGGAGGTAGACTGATAGGAACAGAATGAACGTGAACAGGAAAAAAGACTTGAGACCTGGAAGGAAAATTCTGGTCTGTAACCGAAATCAGAATTCAGATGGAGTGCGTTTGAAGGGAAAACAGGAGGGTCAAGCCTGGAGCTCTCCAGACACTGTGGCAATAGTTGGTAGAGACAAGTATCAGGAAGTTAGAAAACAGGTCTCTGAATTCATAATTGAAGTTTAGCATCATCTGCACAGAGAATTATTGCACTCATAATAGTCATAAGACTGACATTAAAGGACTTCCCAGTACTCTTGCCTGGAGAATCCCACGGACAAAAGATCCTGGTGGGCTACAGTCCATGGGGTCGCAAAGAGTCGGACACGACTGAGCAACTAACACATACACACACATACACAAAGGACTTCCCTGGTGGACCTGTGGTTAAGAATCTGCCAGCCAATGCAGGAGTCACAGATTCAATCCCTGGTCTGGGAAGATTTCACATGTCACAGAACAACAAAGCCCTTGCGCCACAACTACTGTGCAGCCTAAAGCCATTGCTCTGAAACAAGAGAAGCCACCTCAATGAGAAGCCTACTCATCGCAACTAAAGAATAGCCTCCACTCACCGCAGAGACAACCCATGTGCAGAAGCAAAGAACCAGCTCTGCCAAAAATAACTAAATATTAAAAAAAAAAAAAGATTAACATTAAAAAGTAGTAGTAAAGAAGGAAAATCTCCCTCTAGAGAGAGCAAAAACGCTCCAAAAAGTGAAAACCCAGGAAAAGACAGGGCTTTAATGAGGGGTAGTCATTAAAATCAAAAGGTTACAGCAAGATAAAAAAGGAATTGCTGAATATTCCTCAGGACATTACCCTCAGGAAAATGTCCATTACCAGAGATATTTTCCCATAAACTCATTGAAACCAAGCCCAAATTCCAAGGGTCAAGGATTGAATGAACAGTTAAGAAAAGGAGGCAACAAGTATAGAATTATCTTGGGGAACTTGTCAATAAATATGAAAATCTCTTTTGAGAAGACAGAAAATCTAGGAGATGTTTTAAAATTTGGGCAAGTTTATATGCAGAAAATGAAAGAGGAACTAAAAAGCCTCTTGATGAAAGTGAAAGAGGAGAGTGAAAATTTTGGCTTAAAGCTCAACATTCAGAAAACATTCAGAGATCATGGCATCCGGTCCCATCACTTTATGGGAAATAGATGGGGAAACAGTAGAAACAGTGGCTGGTTTTATTTTTCTGGGCTCCAAAATCACTGCAGATGGTGATTGCAGCCATGAAATTAAAAGACACTTACTCCTTGAAAGGAAAGTTATGACCAACCTAGACAGCATATTAAAAAGCCAGAGACATTACTTTGCCCACAAAGGTCAGTCTAGTCAAGGCTATGGTTTTTCCTGTGGTCATGTATGGATGTGAGAGTTGGACTGTGAAGAAAGCTGAGCACTGAAGAATTGATGCTTTTGAACTGTGATGTTGGAGAAGACTCTTGAGAGTCCCTTGGACTGCAAGGAGATCCAACCAGTCCATCCTAAAGGAGATCAGTCCTGGGTGTTCATTGGAAGGACTGATGCTAAAGCTGAAACTCCAGTACTTTGGCTACCTCATGCAAAGAGTTGACTCATTGAAAAAGACCCTGATGCTGGGAGTGATTGGGGGCAGGAAGAGAAGGGGATGAGGTGGCTGGATGGACATGAGTTTCGGTAAACTCTGGGAGTTGGTGATGGACAGGGAGGCCTGGAGTGCTGCGATTCATGGGGTTGCAAAGAGTCAGACACCACTGAGCAACTGAACTGAACTGATAGGCAGAGTGGTGTCAACTACAAATTGCCACCTGCCACCTGCCTCTCCAATGATGAGACCATGTGCTGCTGTAGCTGCTGGCCTTCAACATACCCTAACGAGAGTTCAGCATGGAGACCAGACATGAGAGCTCTGTGCCCTGGAAACCTAGCAGAACAGATCTTCAGACACTAATATTCAGATGTTTTGAGGAGCTGATTTTATGAGCCCAATTCTATATCTCCTCATATCAAGAAAAACACTCAATTCTTTCCTGGTAAGTACTGCTCCTCGTGACTAGCAAAAATTTCTGCAAAAAATATGTGCTTGCCTGTGTGAGCTCCCACTTCACCAAAACAAAATATACTGGCTTTGGTCAATCATATATATTGGCCTGCCTCTTTAGAGCACTTTCTTGGAGCTATCTGAGGTGCTGTCTCCCAGGTTGCAGTTCTCATTTTGCCCCAAGTAAAACTTAAACTCACAAGTCTCATGTTGTGTAAATTTTTAAAGTCGACAGTGGAAAGAGCCAGTGAGCAGAAATTGATTCAGAGGAGCATGAAGTAGAGAGGAAACAGGGAAATAAGTTTCCTGGTGGGTGGGCTCTTAAAATGACAGACAAGCACTTGTGCTAAACTGAGGAAAAGGGAAAGGACTACAGGGGGGAAAATTTAAATGTAAAAGAAGAAAGTTGAGAGAGATCCAACTAGATGGTTTCAAGTTTTTAATAAAAGAGAAAGTGAGGTCATTTTAAAGGTGTGAGACAGATACAGGTTGGTTTATTGCAGAAAACAAAAAAAGCTTTGAAGCCATTACAACCTGAGGCAGAATTTTTAAAACAGAGAATCAGTCAAATACTAACAAAGGATTGCTGATCTAAATTTGAGTCACTCAGTTCACTCCCTAGGTTGTGTTCAACTCTTTGTGTTCAGTCCCATAGACTGCAGCACACCAGGTTTCTCTGCCTATCACCAACTCCCAGAGCTTGCTCAAACTCAGGTCCATCAAGTCCATGATGCCATCGAACCATCTCATCCTCTGTTGTCCCCTTCTCCTCCTGCCCTCTATCTTTCCCAGCATCAGGGTCTTTTCCAATGAGTAAGTTCTTCACATTAGGTGGCCAAAGTATTGGAGCTTCTCCAATGAATATTCAGGACTGATTTCCTTTAGGATGGACTGGTTGGATCTCCTTGCAGTCCAAGGGACTCTCAAGAGTCTTCTCTAACACCACAGTTCAAAATCATCAGTTCTTCGGTGCTCAGCTTTCTTTATAATCCAACTCTTACATCCATAACGTGACTACAGAAAAAACCATAGTTTTGACTAGACAGACTTTTGTTAGTAAAGTAATGTTGCTGCTTTTTAATAGGCTGTCTAGGTTAGTCATAGCTTTTCTTCCAAGGAACAGCAAGCCCTTTGATTTCATGGCTGCAGTCACCATCTGCAGTGATTTTTGAAACCAAGAAAATAAAGTCTCTCACTGTTTCCACTGTTTCTCTATCTACTTGCCATGAAGTGATGGGACTGGATGCCATGATCTTAGTTTTCTGAATGTTGAGTTTTAAGCCAGTTTTTTTCACTCTCCTCTTTCACATTCATCAAGAGTCTCTTCAGTTCCTCTTCACTTTCTGCCATAAGAGTGGTATCATCTGCGTATCTGAGGTTATTGATATTTCTCCTGGCAATTTTGATTCCAGCTTGTGCTTCATGCAGCCTGGCATTTCCCATGGTGTGCTCTGCATTTAAGTTAAATAAGTAGGGTGACAATATGCAGCCTTGACCTACACCTTTCCTAATTTGGAACCAGTCTGTTGTTCCATGTCCAGTTCTACTGGTTGCTTCTTGATCCGCATACAGGTTTCTCAGGAGGAAGGTAAGGTGGTCTGGTATTCCCATCTCTTTAAGAATTTTCCAAAGTTTATTGTAATCCACACAGCCAAATGTTTTAGTGTAGTCCACGAAGCAAGGTGAATGTTTTTCTGGAATTCTCTTGCTTTTTCTATGATCCAACGGATGTTGGCAATTTGATTCCTGGTTCCTCTGCCTTTTTTAAATCCAGCTTGAACAGGAGTTCATACTTCACGTACTGCCAAAGACTGGGTTGGAGAATTTTGAGCATTACTTTGCTAGCGTGCAAGATGAGAGCAATTGTGCAGTAGTTTGAACATTCTTTGGCATTGCCTTTCTTTAAGATTGGAATGAAAACTAACCTTTTCCAGTCCTGTGGCCACTTTTGAGTTTTCCAAATTTGCTGGCATGTTGAGTGCAGCACTTTCACAGCATCATCTTTTAGGATTTGAAATAACTCAACTGGAATTCCATCACTTCTACTAGCTTTGTTCATAGTGATGCTTCTTAAGGCCCACTTGATTTCCCATTCCAGGATGTCTGGCTCTAGGTGAATGATCATACCATCATGGTTATCTAGGTCATTAAGATATTTTTTGTATAGTTTGTCTGTGTATTCTTCCCACTTTTTAATATCTTCTGCTTCTGTTAGGTCCCTACCATTTCTGTCTTTTATTGTGCCCATTTTTGCATGAAATGTTCCCTTAGTATCTCTAATTTTCTTAAAGAGATCTCTAGTCTTTCCCATTCTATTGTTTTCCTCTATTTCTTTGCATTGATCACTGAGGAAGGCTTTCTTATCTTTCCTTGCTATTCTTTGGAACTCTGCATTCAGATGGGTATGTCTTTCCTTTTTTCATTTGCCTTTTGCTTCTCTTCTTTTCACAGCTATTTGTAGGGCATCCTCAGACAACCATTTTGCCTTTTTGCATTTTTTTTTCTTGGAAATGGTTTTGATCACTGCCTCATGTACAACTTACAAACCTCCATCTATAGTTCTTCAGGCATTTTGTCTGCCAGATCTAATCCCTTGAATCTATTTGTTACTTCCACCATATAATTGTAAGGGATTCGATTTAGGTCATACTTGAATGGGAGAAATATCGATAACTTCAGATGTACAAATGACACCACCCTTATGGCTGAAAGTGAAGAGCTACTAAAGGGCTTCTTGATGAAAGTGAAAGAGGAGAGTGAAAAAGTTGGCTTAAAACTCAACATTCAGAAAACTAGATAATGGCATTCGGTCCCATCACTGCATGGCAAATAGATGGGGAAACAATGGAAACAGTGAGAGAGTTTATTTTGGGGGGCTCCAAAATCACTGCAGATGGTACTTGCAGCCATCAGATGAAAAGACACCTGCTCCTTGGAAAAAAAGCTATGACCAAACTAGACAGCATGTTAAAAAGCAGAGACATTACTTTGCAAAAAAAGGTCCATCTAGTCAAGGCTATGGGTTTTCCAGTAGTCCTGTATGGATATGAGATTTGGACTATAAAGAAAGCTGAGCATTGAAGAGTTGATGCTTTTGAACTGTGGTGTTGGGGAAGACTCTTGAGGGTCCCTTGGACTGCAAGGAGATCAAACTAGTCAATCCTAAAGGAAATCAGTCCTGAATATTCATTGGAAGGACTGATGCTGAAGCTGAAGCTCCAATACTTTGGCCACCTAATGTGAAGAACTTGCTCATTGGAAAAGACCCTGATGCTGGGTAAGATTGAAGGTAGGAGGGGAAGGGAATGACAGAGGATGAGATAGTTGGATGGCGTCACCAACTCAATGGACCTGAGTTTGAGCAAGCTTTGGGAGTTGGTGATAGACAGGGAAACCTGATGTGCTGCAGTTCATGGAGTCACAATGAGTTGTACACAACTGAGCAACTGAACTGAACTGAATTGTCTAGTTTTCCCTACTGTCCTCAATTTAAGTGTGAATTTGGCAATAAGGAGTTCATGATGAGTCACAGTCAGCTCCTGGCCTTGTTTCTGCTGACTGTATAGAGCGCTTCCATCTTTGGCTGCAAAGAATATAATCAGTCTGATTTCGGTACTGACCATCTGGTGATGTCCACGTGTACAGTCTTCTCTTGTGTTCTTGGAAGAGGGTGTTTGCTATGATCAGTACTTCCTCTTGGCAAAACTCCGTTACCCTTTGCCCTGCTTCAGTTACTACTCCGAGGCCAAACTTGCCTGTTCCTCCAGGTATCTATTGACTTCCTACTTTTGCATTCCAGTCTCCTATGATGATAAGAACATCACTTTTTTGATGTTAGTTCTGGAAGGTCTTTTAGGTCTTCATAGAACCATACTGCCTCAGCTTCTTTGGCATTACTAGTTTGGGCATAGACTTGGATTACTGTGGTATTGAATGGTTTGCCTTGAAAACGAACAGTGAAGTGATCATTCTGTCATTTTTGAGACTGCACCCAACTACTACATTTCAGACTCTTTTTTGTTGACTATGTGGGCTACTCCATTTCTTCTAAGGGATTGTTGCCCACAGTAGTAGATCTAATCATCATCTAAATTAAATTCAGCCAGTTTTGTCCATTTTAGTTCACTGATTTCTAAAATGTTGGTGTACACTGTTGCCATCTCCTGTTTGACCACTTCTGATTTACCATGATTCATGGACTTAACCTTCCTGGCTCATGCGTAATATTGTTCTTTACAGCATTGGACTTTAATTCAATCACCAGTCACATTCACAACTGGGTGTTATTTTCTTTTAATTTATTTATTTTAATTGGAGGTTAATTACTTTACAATATTGTATTGGTTTTACCATACATCAACATGAATCCACCATAGGTATACACATGTTCCCCATCCTGAACCCCCCTCCCTCCTCCCTCCTCCCTCCTTGTACCATCCCTCTGGGTCATCCCAGTGCACTAGCCCCAAGCATCCAGTATCATGCATCAAACCTGAACTGGCGATTCATTTCATATATTATATTATACATGTTTCAATGCCATTCTCCCAAATCATCCCACCCTCACCCTCTCCTTGGCTCCATCTCTTCATTCTTCTTGGAGCTATTTCTCCACTCTTCTCCAGTAGTATATTTGGGCATCTACCAAGCTGGGGAATTCATCTTTCAGTGTCATATATTTTTGCCTTTTCATATTGTTCGTGGGGTTCTCAAGGCAAGAATAGTGAAGTGGTTTACCATTCCCTTCTCCAGTGGACCACGTTTTGTCAGAACTCTCCACCATGACCTGTCTGTCTTGGGTGAAACTACAGGGCATGGCTCATAGTTTCATTGAGTTAGTCAAGGCTGTGATCCATGTGATCAATTTGGTTAATCTTCTGTGACTGTGGTTTTTATTCTGCCTGCCCTCTGATGGATAAGGATAAGAAGCTTGTGGAGGCTTCCTGATGGGAGGGACTAGCTGTAGGGAAATAGTCTTGTTCTGATGGGTGGAGCCATGCTCGGTAAATCTTTAATCCAATTTTCTGTTGATGGGTGAGGCTGTGTTCTACCTGTAGAGTTTGGACCAAGGCCAAACTATGGTGGGATAATGGCAGTAATGGGACCTCCTTCAAAATGACTTATGCCAGCGTGCCCCAAGGCTCCTAGGACTGGTGTATTAAGTGCTCCTGACCTCAAACAGGCCAGTGTTGACTCACACCTTGCCTCTGCTGGAGACTCCTGGACACTCACAGGCAAATATGGCTCAGTTTCATGTGTGGTCACTGCTCCTTTTTCCTGGGTCCTGGTGAGCACAAGGTTTTGTTTGTGCCCTCCAAGTGTCTGTTTCCCCAGATTACAGTAAATTCTGTAATCAAATCCCACTGGTCTTCAAAGTCAAATTTCCTAGGGGTTCTCAGTGTTTTTGTCAGATTCCCCTAGGGAGGGGAATCTTTTGTGGGCCCTAGAACTTTTGCAACAGTGTGAGAACTTCTTTGATATAATTGTTCTCCAGTTCGAGGGTCGTCTACTTGGTAACTCTATGGTGGGGTTAATGGCGAACTCCTCCAAGAGGATTTATTCCACAGGCCGCGCCTCCCAGGTCTGCTTCAGCCAGAGCCCCTGTCCCCATGGCAGGCCACTGCTGACCTGTGCCTCCAGAGGAGACACTCAAACACTCAAAGGCAGGTCTCGCTCAGTGTTTTGTGGGGTCTCTGGGTCCTGGTGCACCCAAGGTTTTGTTTGAGCCTTCCAAGCATCTCTGGCGGGTATGGGGTTTGATTTTAAAGGCAATTTCACTCTTGTAGGGGTTTTCCCTTGCCTTTGGATGATGGCTATCTTTTTTAGTGGGATCCCACATTCCCCTGTCGATGGTTGTTCAACAGTAAGTTGCAATTTTGGAGTTCTTGCAGGAGAAGATGAGCGCACACCCTTTGACTCTGCCATCTTGAGATTAAATTTAGGTTTCCATTCAAACCAAACTCTTCTTTCCCCCTACTCACTCCATTATTAGTGTCATTTTTTTTCAAGGTTAGCTAACTGTCATTGGATTGTGATGTTCTCCCGATGTTCTTGCCAATTCAAGAAATAAGCAACAGGATTTGCTGTATAGCACAGGGAACTATCGTTTGTATCTTTTAGTAGCCTATAATCTGAAAATATACATATATGTGTAACTGAATCACTTTGAATTAGTTTGAATCTCAAACTAACACAATTACTGTAAATCAACTACACTGCAATTAAAATAAGAAAAAGTACAGAGAAAGCAGATAGAGCGTTACCCTGGGCAGGTACTTGGCAAAGCAGTTGTGGATGTAGGTCAGGGTGAGGAGAGCCAGGGTGCAAACAGGCAGTCTTTAAGTCCACTGGGCATGCAAGCAGACAGTAAGAAGTCGTGAGATAGAAGGAATAATGACATTCACAAGGATGCCGGATGGAGGTGAAAAGGTAATAGGTGAGAGAGAGGAGTCCTGAAGGAAGGTGTCAAGGCTCCTCATGTTGGTGGAATACAGACAAGCAAAACAAGCTGAGAGTCACCAAACAGGGACGAAGACCAAAAAGCTGAATTCATTGCTTCTCTTAAGAGGAACCCATGCCTGCACGGTAAGTCGGTTAAGTCATGCCTGACTCTTTGTAACCCTATGGACTATAGCTTGCCAGGCTCCTCTGTCCATGGGGATTCTCCAGGCAAGAATACTGGAATGGGTTGCCAGGCCCTCCTCCAGGGGATCCTCCAGACCCAAGGATCAAACCTGGGTCTCCTGCATTATTGGTAGATTCTTGACCATTTGAGCCATCAGGGAAGCCCATTAAGAGGAAGCTTCTGCCCAATTCTTAATGTTTTTGTCCAGGTGGTCTCCCTGCATATGTATTCACTCCTCTCCCCACCAGAGGTGGTGTCACTTTCTTGATTGCTGAATTGAGAAGAAAAAATAGAAAGTGTTTAGACCAGCTTCTATCCCCTTCCTCTAGGCACTCACACACCGTTAGAAAATCACCTTTGCAGCTGTTCCATGGACAGAGCACAGCTGACATCAAGTATCTTCTGCAAGTGGACAAGTAATTGTAACCCATCCTGGGGTTCTGGTCCATTTGAGTCTCACTCAGCTGCATTCTTCACCGTGGATCGGCAAGAAGAGATTATTTTTACTGACGCTTCTGAGAGACCATAACGGCTCACTGAAACCTCCTGGTATCTGGAATGTTTCTGGTATATTTCAGTTATAAACTGAGTCTGTAAAAGAATCCCGCTTAAAAGTCCTCCTTATTTCTTTCCATGCCTGCTCAATGTGTGTCACAAGCTGAGTCTGAAAGCCATGACTGCTTGGTTCCCTAATGAATGGCTATCCATTCCTAGCAATGCAGAATGTCTAATCTAGCCCTGAAGAGTAGTAGGACCTGACCCTAACTAGCTAAGGAAAGCTTGCCAGTGGAAGAAAATTATATTTCCAGACTGGTTCTGGAGAAAAACAAAATGTGCAAAGAATTAAAATGGGTCACATTTTTTTAAGATCAAAATAAAACATTGAAGTCTGACTGCTAAAAACAATAGAGGGGGCCCAAGAAATTTAAATTTGATGTAATAATTTAAAAATAATTTTTCACAATTTAAAGCCTAGTTCCCTTGTGTAGGTTCCTCTTAGGCCTTTGCTCTGGAAGCATGAATTTATAAATTGCAAAGGTCACACTAGCCATTCGCCCCAGTTCTACATAAGGACACAAGTTTACATGATTGTCTTTATTTCTAACTACAAAGGTATAAATTTCAATCCAGTGCTTAAATTAAGTTTATATATACGCGTGACTCTTTGAAATCTCTGTGTCTGCCACTGAAACAGTTGCCATAGTAACTAGTGCACTCCCAAAGAGAGGAAAATGTGCACTGATTTTTTTTTTCCACTTAAAAGGTAAAAATTATACTAAATAACAACAGGTCATGGCCATTTCATTAAAAGGGTGTTCTCTCACATATACTATTACAAACCTCACACATTTCTTTGACACAGAGAAATAGTATTCTCTTCCCTACCCTTGTGTGTTCACACTCAAGGACAAAGAATAAAATGTCCTTGAATGGGACATTCAAGGAAGGAAATGACAACCCACTCCAGTATTCTTGCCTGGGAAATCTCATGGACGGAGGAGCCTGGTAGGCTACAGTCCATGGGGTCGCAAAGAGTCAGACATGACTGAGTGACTTCACATCACTTCATATATAAAGGAAACACACACAGAGAGAGATTATTTAGACACTAAAATTATATTAAATTATATTTAAGCTCTAAATTTCAAGAACCTTAGAGAGAATTTGGGCAACAAAAGCAATTATATTTAGCATATATCACTGCTAATACTGCTGCTAAGTCGCTTCAGTCATGTCCGACTCTGTGCAACCCCATAGACGGCAGCCCACCAGGCTCCCCCGTCCCTGGGATTCTCCAGGCAAGAACACTGGAGTGGGTTGCCATTTCCTTCTCCAATGCATGAAAGTAAAAAGTGAGCATTCACAAATTAATCTTTTGCTTTTAATTTGTTTCACTGCTGTTTTGGATGGAAAAAATTGGATAAAAGATTTTTTTAACTGAGCTTATTTAAATGGATTTTTCCTTTAGTCATGTGGAATCATTGTGGTATGAATTGTAAAATAAAATTTATAAAATTCCACTTAATACATTTTATGTTGTTTAAGTTTACTAATTTGTATAAGATAAAACAAGGGACCCAGGGCAAAGGTTAGAATTTAGACTTTGGTTAACTGAATATGTCTTTCCCTAATAACTTACAGCAAACAAATAAATTTAGTGTTAACCTTGAGATTTAATGGAAATGTAGTGTCTTTCTAAAGACATTATTTTATTTGATGTCTTCACTGCTATTTTGTGTCATTCTCTCTTTTTTCCTTAGGAAATAATGTTCTCAATAAATATCGGAAACATTCTGCTTTATATTTTCTGTAAGCCACCAACTTTGAAATCTGTGCATTAAAGCTATATATACTTCTTAGTAATCTTTCCTCTTGGCATATGCAACTGGAAAATAAACAATGAAATAAAAGAAATAGGAGAAAATAAAATCAAAAGGTGTGAATGTATCATCTTTCTTTCATTAACAACTCCAGAGTAAGAGACAAGAGTTCTTTAAACCAAATATTGTAGGTATAACGTCAGGCACTAAAACAAAGATAAAATAAAGTAACACAAAGAGAAAAGAGATTTAGATACCAAGCAGATGGATGATACACAGATGTTCCTAGAACAGCTGCTATAACAATAATAGTCGAATAGTCTTTGGGAAAATTTAGGCAATTGCTTTCCATTTATGAAATGAACAGTATTTAAAATTTAGATCTAATAAATGCTGCTACTGCATGCTTGAATGTGCTTATTATTTAATCTGAAGTGCAGTGAATTCGGCATTCATTTCAAAATATCTGTGGCTTATAACAGCAAAAAACGTTCAACCTCATGGTCACTGCAGTCATTATTAGATCATGTCCCTCAGTGAGCATCATTGGCCATAGCTTCCCTAGGATGGTTCTACTCCAAATGTGGTTGATTATTCTATAGAGCATTCATCTGGAATGAGCAATGGCTTCTGGTGCCATGTGAAAACCGTGTACCTTGGATCCACTTTGGGCGACCCAATCCATCAGAAATCCAGCCAAGCCCAGAAGACATTTTGAGTTTTGCCAAGCATGCTGGAGAACTGACAGCTGATTGAGGACCAAAGTACCATTTTAATGAGTCTCCTAGGTCTTGAATCCATCAATGCCAGACTGACAAACATCGAGACTTGGCACCTTCCATTAGAAACTATTTACCCTTCAACTCTGCATGCTGTAAAGAACTGCCAGCCTGTAGTTTGTAAAAATGAAAACTTGCTTAGCTAAAGCTGCAAGGTCAGCTGATACATTTGCCTCACCAATGAGAACCCTGAGGATGAGGCATTAAATGTTGGCTTTTCCATACTTTTAACAAGTGGAAAGTATTAGTTGCTCAGTAGTGTCCAACTCTTTGTGACCCCATGGACTGTAGCCCACCAGGCCCCTCTGTCAGTGGAATTCTCCAGGCAAGAATACTGAAGTGGGTAGCCATTCCCTTTTCCAGGGAGTGGTTTCCCTACCCAGGGATCAAACCCAGGTCTCCTGCATTGCAGGCAGATTCTTTACTGTCTGAGCCAGCAGGGAAGTGGAGGTGATTATTAAAATGGTAGTTTTTACTATTGGATGTGACATAGGCTAAAGGAGGTATTGTACAATGTGGGGAATTATAGCCAATACTTTGTAATAACTGAAAATGGAAAGCAATCTTTAAAAATTGTATAAATTTTTTTTAAAATGTTTTAATTATGTAGCTAGAGGGAAGCTGCTGTACAGCATAGGGCGCTCAGCTCAGTGCTCTGTGATGACTTAGAGGAGTGAGATGAGGAAGGGAGGGAGATTCAAGAGGGAGGGGATATGTGTATACATATGGCTGGTTCACAATGTTGTACAACAAAAACTAACACAACACTGTAAGGCAATTAAATCCTGATAAAAATAAAAATAGAAAAAAATTAATTAAAAAATATTTAATTATGGTGTTTAGGGTTACCAGGATCTATACACTGGATACAGACACAAAGCATAAAATCCATACATTTAAACTGTGTGGGGAAATTGGTATTTATAACACAAATACTAACACAAACATATACAGAACAGAGCACAGGCCTATCCAGGTTGACTGCACCCTAAAGCAAAATTGACCCTTTACAGTAGAAACAGCTACTGTGGATAGTCTACTGATGGAGTGAGCTCAACCACCGTGTAAGGCGTGGTGTCCAGGGTACACGGAGAGGGACGTGTACTGGTCACCAGTGTGCTTCCTGATGTGCCCAGACCCTTGCAGATGGCAGGCGTTGTGTGACTCTTCTGGACAATGCACTGTGTGTGTAGGAATGAAGTGTGCCACTTCTGGTTTGAAGTGTGTAAGACTGGGTATCAAACTTTTAAACTGTGGTGCTGGAGAAAACTCTTGAGAGTCTCTTAGACAGCAAGGAGATCAAACCAGTCAATCCTTAAAGAAATCAACTCTGAATATTCTGTGGAAGGACTGATGGTGAAGCTGAAGCTCCAACACTTAGGTCACTTGATATGAACAGCTGACTCATTGGAAAAGACCCTGATGCTGGGAAAGACTGAGGGCAAGAAGAGAAGGGGATGACAGAGGATGAGATGATTGGGTGGCATCACCAATTCAATGGACGTGAGTTTGAGCAAACTCTGGAGATGGCAAAGGACAGGGAAGCCTGGTGTGATGCAGTTCATGGGGTCACATAGAGTCAGACATAACTTAGTGACTGAATAACAGACTGCTTATGGGTTTTCCACATTCTTGTTCCCTGCTAGAGGAACCTACATTGCGAGATGCCAGTGTCATAAAATAACTGCTTCTGTAAGTCTGAGCCTCTGATCACCACCCGCAACTTTCAATGACGTAGCTTAGGTGAGGGAAAACATGTATTGCCAAGTGAGATGTTGAAATCAACTTGCTGATGCAGTATAACCTGGAAGAGACTGTTGACAATATAAAGGCATCCTTGAGCCAGCACTACAAGTCAGGAATGTTCTAGAAAATAGTAGTAGGTGATGCTTGACTGCAAGAGTACTGTGGTGAGCAGTCTAGGCACTGACTACATAAAGAGCTCTATACTGATAAGTAGATGTAGGGCCTCAGTCATGGAACATTTCTGAAGCAGACTTTCATGAATACGGGTGTATAACATGTCAGGGGATATGCTCATAGAAACAAGAGAAGTGCTAGATTACCTGAATGGAGACAAGGTAATAATAGAACCATCTAAGCTACTGAATAAAGTCTCTGAAAACCACTTGTCACCAAGGATAAGCTTTTTACCAAAGCCTGAAATGGGAATCACAGCATCCAGTCCCATCACTTCATGGCAGATAGATGGGGAAACAGTAGAAACAGTGGCAGACTTTAATTTTGGGGGGCTCCAAAATCACTGCAGATGGTGAGTACAGCCATGAAATTAAGACGCTTACTCCTCGGAAGAAAAGTTATGACCAACCTAGACAGCATATTAAAAAGCAGAAACATTACTTTGCCAACGAAGGCCCATCTAGTCAAGGCTATAGTTTTTCCAGTAGTCATGTATGGATGTGAGAGCTGGACTATAAAGAAAGCTGAGCACCGAATAATTGATGCTTTTGAAGTGTGGTATTAGAGAAGACTCTTGAGACTCCCTTGGACTGTAAGGAGATCCAACTAGTTCATCCTAAAGGAAATCAGTCCTGAATATTCATTGGAAGGACTGATGTTGAAGGTGAAACTCCAATACTTTGGCCACCAGATTCAAAGAACTGACTCACTGGAAAAGACCCTGATGCTGGGAAAGATTGAAAGCGGGATGAGAAGGGGACAACAGAGGATGAGATGGTTGGATGGCATCACCGACTCAATGGACATGAGTTTGAGTAAACTCTGGGAGTTGGTGATGGACAGGGAGGCCTGGTGTGCTGCAGTCCATGGGGTCACAAAGAGTCAGACTTGACTGAGCGACTGATATGAACTGAACTGAACTGAGATGGGGAGGAAAGTAACTCCCATCTCTGAACAAAGAAGCTTATTCTGAGGCAGAGAGCCAATATTTTTTAAAACTAATTCCAAAATGTTGATGGAAAAGTTTGAACAAGGTGCATATGATGATCAGTTCAATGTGTGTCATTAAAATGATCAAAAAAGAAAAAAATTGTTCTGGGTTTGAATTGAATTATATCAATAAAAACCAACACAAATCCTGATGTAGAACCATCAAGCTATCCCTGGGTTCAGGGGAGCACAGTGGGGCTCCCTGAGGTCTATTTTAAAAAATAAATTAAATAAAATGATGGTGCATCATTCCTCTCTCATGTTGTGTTGGTTCTTATTAGACCATGTGCCCAAAAAAGGAAAGAGCTCAGGAAACAAGAGTTGCTTCAAGCCAGATTTGTGCCAAGACTGCTTCATCTATTAGCATAAAAGAAATCTCTTAGCATTCTCATCTAAAAAGTATTTCATAAAAATTTAATGTAATCTGTGTAAATAATCAATTATATCATTCAATGGCTTTAATAGGGTAGTGTTCCTCAATGAAAATCTGCTCATAAATTTTCTATTTCCACATAGTTTTTATAATTTTATTTATTTGCTTATTTTTGGCTGTGCTGGATCTCTGTTGCTACATGGCTTTTCTCTAGCTGTGGAGAGCAGGGGCTACTCCCTAGCAGCCGTGCTCATTGTGGTGGTTTCTCTTGTGGCAGGGCACTGGCTCTAGGGTGTGGACTTCAGTAACTGTGACATGTGGGCTCAGTAGTTGCAGTTCCCAGGCTCTAGAGCACAGGCTCAGTAGTTATAGCCAATGTGCTTAGCTGCTCTGCAGCATGGATCTTCCCAGTCCAGGGATTGAACCAATGTCTCCTGGACTGGCAGGCAGACTTTTTACCACTGAGCCATCAAGAAAACACTCTTTCCACATGCCTTTAAAAATGCATTTTCAAAAACATGTCTGATTGCTTTTTGAAATATAGCAAAATATAAAATAAAAGAATGTCTTTGCCTATTGGCTTTGGCAAAGGCAAATAGAAGCCTCTATTCTTGTGTAAACATTTTGCATGAATTTTGTTTTAGCCAATGAGCCTAAATCTGCCAAAAAAGAAAATATGAAATGACAGAGTAAATTTAGATTTAGCCTTTGTCCAGATACAAATGGGTTTTGCTAAATTTGGAGTCATGAATTGGATTCAGCAAAAACATTCATATTAGTCTTTGAGGTATTAAGTCAGCAATTTGATGGATGTGTTTTCTTTACAAATTTGCTCTGCCATGTTGCAGACAGAACCAAGTCTAGTTTTACAAACCAGGCTTCAGGTGGTTTACAAAAGGAAAAGAGAGCTGCCAGCAAGGAAGGCACCCCAAGATTTATGAAGAAGAGACATACTCGAAAAGAAACTGGAATCTCATATGAAACTAATTCTTGTTGTTGATAGATTAAACATTTTCTGGACATGTACTTTGGTCATTATCTTGGCCAAATAACCACCAAATGGTTGACTCAAATTGATCATTAAAGGATATGTAAGAAGCTGTTTAGTTAAAACAATAATCAACTTGCAAATAATCAAGTATTTGATGTATTATTATGCAAAGACAAACTATGTCTTAAAAATTGATTTGAAAAAAAAAAACTGATTTGATTAACTAGTCACCTAGATATTTTAAGTCATTTAAAGAAGTACTTTATTATAGGATATGTTTTCTCACTCTGTTACTCAGTTGTGTCTGACCCTTTGTGACCCCAACTCTTTGTGACTTTTCATAGCCCACCAGGCTCCTCTGTCCATGGAATTTTCCAAGTAAGAATACTGGAGTGGGTTGTGACTTCCTACTCCAAGGGATCTTTCTGACCCAAGGATCAAACTCGCATCTCTTGTGTCTGCTGCACTGACAAGTGGATTCTTTATTACTGTGCCACCTGGGAAGCCCATATTTCCCTTGCTGCTACTGCTAAGTCACGTCAGTCATATCCAACTCTGTGTGACCCCATAGATGGCAGTCCACCAGGCTCCCATCCCTAGGATTCTCCAGGCAAGAATAATGGAGTGGGTTGCCATTTCCTTCTCCAGTGCATGAAAGTGAAAAGTGAAAATGAAGTCGCTCAGTTATGTCCAACTCTTTGTGACACCATGGACTGTAGCCTACCAGGCTCCTCCGTCCATGGGATTTCCCAGGCAAGAGTACTGGAGTGGGTTGCCATTACCTTCTCAGTGAAAAAACGTTAAGTTCTTTTATCCCTAATGAATTAGAGCAATATATCATACCCTTCTGTCTTTTGAGCATGAACATTAAACTGCCACTCTGGTTGTTCAATGATCTGATGGCAAGTGCATAAACATGGTTACACACATCACATACACATGGAACTTTAAAATCGCATTCCAGTTAAATCAATAGCATAAAGTTTATTGATTTAATTCCATCTTGAAGAGAAAGAAAACTAATTGTGGTGCTTTCTTGCAATTTACCATTGTTCATACAGTGTTTCAAACTTATTTATAATGAAATCCATCTTCTTAATGTCAAACTGATAAACAATTAGTCCAGGGAAAGTTCAAAGGAATCAGATCATTTTCAAAAAGTCTATGGATGAAAACACCAGAAAATGTTTGGCTGTTAAAGAATTCAAGAAGCGTAAGCTCTTGTAAAATCATTTAAGTTACTCTTTTACTAATTATCATAGTATCAAAATACTTGGGGTTTTCTTCAAAGAATGGGTGAAGTTATGCGTGTACATATTTGTTGCGCGTACAGACACACACGCCCAGTTATACACACTCCTTTTACATACTCCACTGCAGCAAGTTTTTTTTAAGAAAAGTTAAATTAATTTAGCTGATGTATAGTAGAATATCATCAAATTATGAAATATATCAATAATATCAAATAACAATAAAACAAAAATACAATTAACTACCAAGTAAAATACTGGGGTACTTGATTTAAGCAACCATCTCACAAGTATCAACCTTCTCCCTATAAATGGGTGGCCTAGTAACCATTTTTCAGTAGAGCATCACCGAGTCTATCCCAGTGGAGACTAGCTCCTCCACCATCTACATAAAAGGGAACTGATAAGCAGGTAGACCTGTTCGCCAGCTTTCCTGGAACAGAATACCAGGTCTTGATACCGCCAATCAGAAGGTATCAGAGGCCACATAGAGAGAAGGTAGAAACCAAATGGAAATATGAGATGAAATACAATGTATTAACATAAAAAAAAAAAAGAATGCTGGTTAAATTAAATATCCAGAAGAGGAAGCAAAGAAGCAGAACCAATTTTAGGCAGAGTATATAAGACATCACTGACTTCTCTACTAGGAATATAACACATCACTTCAGATGAAGAAGGACAGCCAGAGAATCCCTAGATGGAAGTTAAGAATCTTGCTCCCCTTGGGAACCTCACTGATCAGTTGTATCCTTGTATTGAGTTTATAAGTGGGGTTCTTCCTATGTTATGTCATTCTAAGTTGACATAACCCCCATTTTCCTTGATTCTAGCTAAGACTGGTGTGTCAAAGGCTTTATTAGTATCTGAGGAGAAAACAAAAAGGAAATTAAAATAGAGTGTCTTGAATTTAGACAATCTGACATGCCAGGTAAAATGAAACAGCGAGTCCCTTAGGCCATTCTAAGAATAGATTGCTGGAATTAGGAATGTATATTTCAAAGACGATCCTGAGCTCAGCCCAGAGTAGGTTTACCTGACCTTCCTAGACCTCAAGAGGATTACCCCATCCTGTTCTATTCTCTCCTTTCTTTTGAAGAACAGCCAAGCTTCAAGCTTTAAATTTTGCTGTAATAATTCCAATCTATATTGATTCTTTTTCCCTGTGACTTAATCCACATATTATGTATATACTCATTTCAATTTTTAATCCTAGATTCTCCTAAATAATATTATAATTGTTTGATTAAATTGTTTTCAACAAGAAAAGACAACCAGCTTTTCAAATTGCCAGTACAGGTCTCAGCATATACTAGGCATTTAATACTTAATAAAATGGATTTATATGAGATATAAATTTTCCACAAAACTTACACTTAAAATAATCATTAGCTTTATTGCATGACTGAAGACAGCTTAGCAAAAGGATACTCTTCCCACATATATTGAAATGATTTAATGCAAAAGCATATTCATAGATAATATTTTTATAGGACAAGGTGAGGCAAGGATTTTTTCATGTCTCTAGGAGGGCATTTAAGTAAGTACAATGACTATATTAGGTTTTATAGTCATTCTTGGGAAATCTGACTTAAAAGTGACCAACAATTTTTGGCATCTGTGCCGTGAGAGGTACTTTTAAACAGCATAGAAGAAATGTGAGAAATGTTAGGGGCACTCTGGGGAAACTGAGAAGGAGAAGAGATGACTTCAGCCCTTTGCCTTCTACTCAATTGTCTGTCTATAGGTCCAGGTGCTCCCAGATCTCTGGGGATACAAATCTGAGTCAGTCTTCTTTGTGTTCACCATTGATTCTACAATTCATTCATGCTATTTTGTGCCAGGAACATAATTTTCACACTATCATGTTCTAGTGGTAGAGAGACAATTAACGGATGTATGGAGATCAGTCTGTCTGGATGCTTAAATCCTTGCAACAATCTCAGATGCAGTTCCAGCCTCTACCAGGTTCAGACACACAACGTTCCATGGAGAATCCCATGGACAGAGGAGCCTGGTGAGCTACAGTCCATGGGGTCGCAGAGTCAGACACGACTGAGCAACTGACACTTTCACTCTCAAAGTTCCCATACTTGGAAGCTGAAATATTCCAGATTCCCTTATTGCCAAATGGGTCCTCATCATTAACACAGCTTGGCCCTCCCCAGTTCACTGAGCAGGAATGACTAAGACTATTCTTTGACACAAAATACGCCTAACAGAAGCAGGCCCCATGACATCCGTCTTTTCCGCTTGGAAACAAGGAGACAGTGAGCATATTATTTATGCAGGATCATTGCTGATTCTCCAGGACCCACAGCAGTGATGACTGATAAATAGGAAGCCCTCAATGTTTGTTTCATAAATGAATTAATGACAGAGTGAAAGACAAGGAAATAACAACAGGCACTATTAAAAGATGTTCCTCTCTTCTCAAACTAATGCCTCTACAAAAAAAGAAATGAGGTTTTAAAATACATAGAAATATCATTTAGTATCAAAATTTCTACTAATACAATGGACTTTCAGAGACAGAAAACTTAAGAAATCAGTTCGATATTTTTGTGCTATGCTTAGACACTCAGTAGTTTCTGACTCTGCGACCCCATGGACTGTAGCCCACCCGGCTCCTCTCTCCATGGGATTTCAATATTTTTAGGCCTAAGCAAAGGTTGTTGTTGGTGGTGGTTAGTCACTAAGTAGTGTCTGACCCTTTTGTGACACCATGGACTCCCACCAGGCTTCTCTGTCCCTGGGATTTCCATGCAAGCATACTGAAGTGCTGCCATTTCCTTCTCCAGAGGACCTTCCTGACCCAGGGATCAAGCCCAAGACTCTTGAGTCTCCTGATTTGGCAGGCAAATTCTTCACCGCTGAGCCACCAGGGAAGCCCCTAAGCACAGACACAAATAATAAAAAAGAATCCCAGGGCAAAATCAGATCTCCTCCACTGCTATCATTTAATGTCTGAAAGATGTCCCCAACTTTTTCCAACAGTAAAAGGTAGACTACTTCTGGGGGAAAAAGGATGAAAGAAAGCAAAGAAGAGAAGTAAGAGAAAGAGGATGGGAAGAAGGAAGGCTGAAGGATCCTGTGTTTTCCTTGAATCCCTGACCCTTTACCATTTATATTCCTTTTTCACCTCCTTCCTCTGCGGGTTTTGATTCACAGAGCAGGGAAACTGTACAATTGCCTTTTAATGGTGACCTCTCACCCCAGAAGCAGAGATGTGTCCCCTTGCCCCTCAATACCCTACCCTTCTCAGACCACCTCTCTTTGTTTCCCATGGGTTCTGACTGTTAAGGCAAAGTGGTACACTAATGTAAGTGATAAATAAATTGGAAATTTTGAGTTTAGAGTGTTTAGACTGGAAAAGACACTTTCTTCATTTCTTACCTTGTTTCTTCAGTAATATTTCTTTGCCCTTATGGGATAAACTAAGAAGGAAATCTCACCTCGTTCACACTGAAACAACTGAGTTTAGAATCTACCGATTCATGAGGTTAATTAAGCGAAGAAAGTGAATATTCATAGCTTAGATTTTCTGCTTATGAGTTCTAGTCTTCAAAGAATTTTTGGGTTAATTCAGCTTCAAGGTAGTATTTGATGGACAGAATTAAATGAAACCCATAAGGCATTCAGTTCAGCTAAGTTCAGTCGCTCAGTCGTGTCCGACTCTTTGCGACCCCATGAATCACAGCACGCCAGGCCTCCCTGTCCATCACCAACTCCTGGAGTTCACTCAGACTCATGTCCATCAAGTCAGTGATGCCATCCAGCCATCTCATCCTCTGTCATCCCCTTCTTCTCCTGCCCCCAATCCCTCCCAGCATCAAAGTCTTTTCCAATGAGTCAACCCTTCTCATGAGGTGGCCAAAGTACTGGAGCTTCAGCTTTAGCATCATTCCTTCCAAAGAAATCCCAGGGCTGATCTCCTTCAGAATGGACTGGTTGGATCTCCTTGCAGTCCAAGTAGTCCCTAAATGATACTTATCTCAAGCTTGAGAAAAGAGTGGAGCTTTGAGCCCGTTTCACCTAAGCAATTTTTGCCAGGAGTTAACAGTATAAACACAAATTGGTGAATTAGCATAAACTAAAGGGTATTGCTATTTTCTTACCCACATTCAGTCCTAGATATCAGAGGTCTTCTAGTGAATGTTTAACATGATAATTAATGGCAGGTAATAAATAAGTTCCCTAATGGCTCAGATGGTAAAGAATCTGCTTGCAATGCCATACACCCAGGTTCAATCCCTGGGTCAGGAAGAGAAGAGAATGGCTACCCACTCCAGTACTCTTGCCTGGAGAATTCCGTGGACAAAGGACCCTGGTGGGCTACCGTCCATGGGGTCACAAAAAGTAAGACATGCCTAAGAAACCGACACTTCACTTCAATAAATAAATATTAGTTCCTCCTTGAACTCTCTGGGTCTTACTGTGATTGTTTAATCCTAGAATGAAATCAGTGGTCACTAGCTGCATTCAAATAAAAGATTTTAGCTATCAACTATGAATGAATTTCTTCCATAGTATTATATTTCAGAAAAGACAAAGTTATTTTTTAAGAAAGAATTTGTTTTTGTTCTCTACCTGGATGTATAAATCAAACAATGGAGCAAAGCCATTCTTTTTTATATATATAAATTTATTTATTTTAATTGGAGATTAATTACTTTACAATATTGTATTGGTTTTGCAAAAAAAAAAAAAACACACAAGAGTCCTCCATATTTATTTTCCCCCATTAAGCTTAAAAAAAAAAATGGTCAAACTGAGTTTTTTTCCCAAAACTTACTCTTGGGCTCAATAGTTTATATGATGTTACATTTCATTCTTGGAGGAAACTTTGACAACTCAGTTATTCCCTTAGGAAAACAATGTTATAGTGGAGAGTTTAAAGTTGTTAGCTATGAATGTGCTATCCTATATAACAATTATGAGAATTATGTGTGCATTTTTTCAGTCAATTTGGGAAACAAAAAGCATGTCTATATGTGCAAATTATTAGTCTTTATAAAGAGCTTCTTTGGTTCACCCATATGGCCATATAGAATGCAAAAGTAAATGCTAGGCCATGAGCATAATTTATTAAATACATACCAAAGAAGGGAAAAGGAGAGGATAGTGCAAGCATTGTTGTTTCCCAAATAACGGCCTGCTAAGTTGGATAAGACAATGGTAAGACAGTTCATTATACGTAAACCCAAAAACAAGATGAGAACAATTAAGACAAATCTCCTTTAGAAAGACTCATAACCTGGGATTAGTACTTATGCTTCTCAACGGCAAATCTAAATTTAGATTTCTTGCTTATAGCCCAGGAAGAAATTCCCATACTGATTTCAGAGTCTCACACATAGTACACTAGACAGTGCCCCACTATGTTAGACTATAATAGCCAAAGGAGTTTGGCCACAAGTCACACGCAAGCAGTACCTAGAGGAAAAGTTGTAATTTTACTGAGGAGTGCTATGAGTAACTTGGAAACATCCCCTAGTACCCTCTAAACATCTCCAAAGTAATTCCCAAACCATGGAAGAGTTTTCTCAATATTAGCTTGCCCCCAGGAAGGGGTAGACCACTGGGGTTCTAACCTTGCCCTAAAGGCAGATTGCATAGGGTCAGTTGTATCTCCTCCACACTAACCCCGACTTCGTGCAAGTTACTTTATCTCTGATTGATTAAAGCTTTGCATCTGATGATAGTTGCAACAAGGTTATGATAATATACCCATAAAGCCATTTTCCTGTATAGCAAACTATTTAATAATATAGACAAGGACTATTATAATGTTAAATCAGAAAGCAAAATGTAAAACAGATTTCAAATTCACAAATATATATATATATTCTACGTGTTTATAAACTTGTTTAAAAAAATCTTGTTAAAAAAACAAAATCCATGGCAGTCATGTCTGGGTGGTGGGAGTCCTGGGTGAGGGAGAGAGAGGTCAATGTCTGAGACCTCACACCAGAAAGAGAAGTGCTCTTCTGATGGGAGGAAGGAAAAGGAGAAAGTCCCAAAGAGAAAAATGACTTTGTCCAGCTAATTTCATTGTGCTGGAGGGAAGCCTGGAGGAGTAGAAGGAGTGAGGAGTCTCAATTGGAAGAGTGGGGAGGGAGGTGGGAGGGGGGTTCAGGATCGGGAACGCATGTACACCCATGGTGGATTCATGTCAGTGTATGGCAAAACCAATACAATATTGTAAAGTAAAAAAAAAAAAGAAAGAAAGAAAAAAAAAAAAACCAGAAAGTTATTGCAATGTCAGGAGAGAACTGGGTAGGTAAAGAATCACAGAAATTTCCAAACTTCTGCTGTATTATCTACCGAGTTCTATGAATGCACCCTCCGTTACCTCATCTCCACTTACTCTTGTGTTTTGTTTCTCTTACCTCCTCCAACCATGGTGGCAAATATATTTATTGTGCACGATGGTTCTTTTTGTTTCTTAAAATGACACCAACCCTAAGCAGGCCTCCAAGTAATCCTAACTTTAAATAAATAACAAATGAAAAATCACATTAAAGGGTGCTTTTGTATTTTTGGATAAAGAGAATCATACTATTTATTTATTCATTTAAAACATAGACTACATCTTCCTACATAGACTCACTCATAGACTCACCCCATGATACACCTTTCTTTACTTCATAGCAGTTCATAATGTGAGTGGACTAGGATTTGTTTACATCATTGTAGTGTTTCTTAGTACAAACGATAGCATAATATGTGTCCCAGTGAATGTGTATCTGAGCTTATATGTAAATATAATGTGGTGCTAAAGAAAACTCTTGAGAGTCCCTTGGGCAACAAGGAGATCAAACCAGTCAATGCTACAGGAAATTAATCCTGAATATTCATTGAAAGGACTGATGCTGAAGCTGAAGCTATAATACTTTGGCCACTTGATGCGAAGAGTCAACTCACTGGAAAGGACTCTGATGCTGGGAAAGATTGAGGGCAAGAGGAGAAAGGGATGACAGAGGATGAGATAGTTGGCTGGCATCACCGACCCAATGGACATGAGTTTGAGCAAGCTCTGGGAGATAGTGAAGGACAGGGAAGCCTGGTGTGCTGCAGTTCATGAGGTCACAAAGAGCTGGACAGGACTTAGCAACTGAATGACAACAAGTCCCACTTTATTTTTTATTGAAGTATAGTTGATTTACAATATTGTGTTATTTTCAGATGTACAGCAAAATGAATATATAAGTCATCAAATTGAATATATAAATACATATTTTTCCATATTAAAGGGTTTGTCTTTACATTTTTTCTAATTTTAAATTTATTTATTTATTAATTGAATGATAATTGCTTTACAGAATTCTGTTGATTTTTGCCAAACATCAACATAAATCAGCCATGGGTATACATATGTCCCCTCCCTCTTGAACCTCCATCCCACCTCCCTCCCCATTCCTCCTCTCTAGGTTGTTACAAAGCCCGGGTTTGAGTTCCCTGAGTTGTACTACAATTTCCCATTGGCTATCTGTTTTGTCTATGGTGATGTGAGTTTCCATGTTACTCTCTCCATCCATCCCACCCTCTCCTGTCTTTACTTTTTGATGAATGACTGCCCACAGCTTTCAAGCCTTATACCAGCTTCTTCTCTTGTCCCCATGTAGGGAAGCTGATGGAAAATCCTTGCTTTCCCTTCTTGGGTGCCAGTGAGAAATTCAAACCATGCCAGCCCTGACTCACCCTCCAAAACCCTCTTCCTGGTCCCACCGAGTAACCACAATAAAAACTCAAACTCGATTTGCTTTGCTCTCTCAGTCCATCTCACACTTGCCTGGGACCCTGCCCTGTGGCCCCAGAAAGGCTTATTGTGAGAAACGAGGTTTTCATACTCTGTGGGCACATGCGTGGAATCTAGATACCTCACCACATGTGGGCAGATGATTGATTCTGACCCTTCAGAAGGGAACCACAAGACAGCAAGTGTTTACATGAGAATTATTTCTAGAAGTAGATTTATAAACACCAACAGGTAGTATAATGTCCCATTTCTCCACATCCTTATCAACTGTATGTGATTTTTCAGATCTTTTGCATACTGATAAGCCAAAAAGGGAAATAAACACAGAATTTAATTGCACTAATTTGTGTGTGTGCTCAGTTGCTAAGTCATGTGAGACTCTTTGGGATGCTATGGACTGTAGCCCACCAGACTCCTCAGTTCATGGGATTTTCCAGACAAGAATACTGGAGTAGGTTGCCATTTCATCTCCAGGGAATCTTCCCAATCCCAGGATCAAACTTGAATCTCCTGCATGGCAGATGGATTCTTTACCACTGAGCCACCTGGGAAGACCTAATTTGTAATTATTAATATCTTATTAAGTTGAATATTCTTTTCATTTATTTTCTAGCCATTTGTAATTCTTTTACTGTGTATTGTTTGCGTTCTATTTTTATTTTTTTACATGTAGAAACATTTTATTATTATTTTTCTATATATAGAAACATTCTATCTTTATTAAGAATACCAGTCTTTATCCAATATCTTTATATATTGTATATATAGTATTTCATTCTAACTTTAATCTTTTAACTTTGTTTACAGTGTCTTTTTCTATAGGCAAGTTTTTAATTTTATAAGATTAAATTAATCAGTACTTTTAATTTTATCTTCTCAGTGTACAGTCATGTTTAGGAAGGACTTCCACATTCTAAGATTATAAATTTGCCTTTCTATATTTTCTTTTACAATAATTATAGTTTTAATTTTTTACATGTATACATTTAATCATATGCAGTTAATATTTAAATATACCATGATATAGGTTTTTTCTTATTAAATGCCTAGTTATCTAATTTTGTTGTTCAGTCACTCAGTCGTGCCCGACTCTTTGTGACCTCATGGACTGCAGTACACGATGCTGCTCTGTCCTTCACCATCAACCAGAGCTTGCTCAAACTCATCCATTGAGTCTGTGATGCCATCCAACCTTGTCATCCTCTGTCGTCCCCTTCTCCTCCTGCCTTCAATCTTTCCCACCATCACAGTCTTTTCTGATGAGTCAGCTCTTCTCATCAGGTGGCCAAAGTATTGGAGCTTCAGCATCAGTCCTTCCAGTGAATACTCAGGATTGATTTCATTTAGGATTGACTGGTTTGATCTTGCAGTCCAAGGGACTCTCAGGAGTCCTCTCCAACACCACAGTTCAAAAGCATCAATTCTTTGGTGCTCAGCCTTCTTTATGGCTATCTAATGCCACTTAGTAAATAATCTGAATTTTCTTGGCTGAATTTGAAATATCAGCTTTATAATATAAAAGATTCCCTTATTCTAAGCATATACACACACAAGCACTCAGATACACACATATTTTCATGCTTTGTTTCGTTTCATTGATCCATGTGACTATCCATTTTCTTTCAAAAGAAAATCTACCTTTAAAATTTAACTATAATCTATTAGGGCATCCTCACCTCTACCATAGGATTTTTTTCCCAAATTTTGAAATTTTCTAGGCCACTGTTTGCAATTTTAAATTTTGTTTTGATTCCAGAAAATTTTATTTAGCCTTATTTCCATATCATTGTTTTTTTTTAATTTTTTAAATTGAGATCATTTTTATATTTAGTCTTTCCATCCAAAATACAGAATAGTTCTCTATGTTTTCTGCTAGAACATGTAACTGCAGGAACTTATTCTAGTAATGGATAAGTACAAAGTTACATACTTACTGTTTCTGAATGCAGAACACATATCACGTTTGTGTATTTTTATGGTAGCATTTCACATGTACATATTTATGGTAGCATTTTTTTTCTGTCTTTTCAAAATGCCATAATTAAAATATAGAGAGCATTTTGTTGTTGTTGTTTAGTCGCTAAGTCATTCCTGACTCTGCAACACCATGAATTGTAGAGAACCAGGCTCCTCTGTACATGCGATACTCTAAGCAAGAATACTGGAGTGGGTTGCCACTTCCTTCTCCATATTATTATTTGCCTTGGATACAAGTGTGTGTGAGTGTGAAAATCGTTCAATCATGTCCAACACTTTTGTGACCCCATGGACTATAGAGTCCATGGAATACTCCAGGCCAGAATACTGGAGTGAGTAGCCATTTCCTTCTCCAGGGGGTCTACCAAACCCAGGGGTCAAACCCAGGTCTCCCACATTGCAGGCGGATTCTTTGCTAGCTGACCCACCAGGGAAGCCCAGTAAATCTTATTAAATAGGAAAACATAATATGCAATTAATAAAAGAATATAGCTTTTGTAACCACTTATTTTTTCTCTTTTCATGTAGTAGGAAAAAAACAGAGACAATCTTCTAGTATCTATTTTAACAGGTAAGGGCAAGACTAGGGTGGCCTATGCTAAGTCACTTCAGCCGTGTCTTTGCAACCCTATGGACCATAGCCCACCAGGCTTCTCTGTCCAAGAGATTCTCCAGACAAGTATAGCGGAGTGGGTTGCCATGCCCTCCTCCAGGGGATCTTCCCAACCCTGGGATCAAACCAGCATCTCTTGTGTCTCATGCATCGGCAGCCAAGTTCTCTACCACTAATGCCACCTGAGAAGCTCCAGGTGGCCTACGATTCAATTTTTTACCACTCTTCAAGTTTAAGTGCTAACTCCACATCTACTGGTAACATATTCAAAAACCTGGTTTGGGGGCTTAAGTTCTTGCCATATGGCCTCTGTAGACTCCCTAGACTTTAATTCCTAATCTACAATGCAGCTTCTGAAGAACAATTGTCAACACTTCATACACATTGGAAAAGAGAGATTTTCTATTCACTGCCAAATGAAAAGTTAAATACCTTATTGAAATGCATGGCAAAATCCTCTATCACCAGAGGGCAAAAGTTGCTTTCAATACTTTATTTAAAGTTACACATGTTATTACTGTCTGGCACATAAAGTAGCTCAGAAGTGGCCTAGAATGTTTCCCTCACTTTATAGAAGAAAAGTGGCCTGTTAATGTTTTCTTTTTTTTCACAGCAGCATCCAGACTATAATTATACAAAATCTCCTTATGATTTAACTAGAGAAAAAGAAAGGGGGTGTTTATATGTTTAAATGAAATTCTTAATTCCTCCAAATTCTCCCACAATTTTTAAAAATCTGTTTATCTCATATTCCAAAGGCCCTCATGACATATGCTACCTATGAATAATATTTTTAAACCCACATATGCTAAATACACAGTTACTGTTCTCACATTATAGTCAAGTACAGTTCTTCACTAATTCTACATAACAAAATGTTCCCAACACTCGAAGACACTCTCAAATTATCATATTTTTTTAATTAATTTTTACCCTGAAGCTGCTAAAATTAATTTTAAAATTCCTTGTGGAAAGCAGGAAGCCAGAAGCAGATTTAAGTAGCAAAGTTTCATAAGTGCCATTAGGCTTTTTAATCATAGCCCAAATTGACCATTTTCATTCAGCCTTTTGTTTTATTGCTTCATCAACTTGTATTCCAAGAAACGTTTTGCCTTCTCATTGGGCCTTTGGCCTGCTGGCACCATCTGTATAACAGTCGATAGCTTAGAGTCCAATCCATTTAGCCTCTAATGCTCAATTAAACTCTAAAGTAATCATGGGCCAAGCTAAGTAAGGGAAGATACAGAAACAGGAAAAGTCTTCAAAACCCTTCCTCTTTCTGCCATTTTATCTTCCAAAGCAACACGGCTTCAACCATGCCTTTCTGCCATTTTGAATACCTTTTATGAGAATCTCTCCTCTTTGGGGCACTCAGCTTTGATTTTCCCATTTGTCCATTTCTATCTTCCTAACCCATTGCCCTAGTTTAACTTTCACCCATTTCCTCTCTCATGTTCTCCCTTGTGAAATGAAGCTACACCCAAAAGAATCAAGAACTAAAGGAGAGAAAGTAAAATGTCGTGTCCTTGGGCTATTGTCTGAAGTTTCATGACTTTTTTTGTACAAATATCTTCAGGTTTGTGTTGCTTTTTTCCTCTCTTACTCTCTTTCTACTGAACTTACAACTCTTCCTATCCTCCAAGGGTCACCCCTCACTCGTTGTCTAGCAGATTCACCTGCCCTGGTAAACCAGGTGTGCTTCAGATAACGGTTAGCCATCTGTCAACTTCAAGGTAAGATGTGTTTTAATCATTTTCTCTTGATTTTGTTCTAAATCAAAGGAGTGATTTTTATCTTGGAAAGTCAAATGATAAGTAAAATCTTTTGACCTTGCAGCATCTCCCCTAAAATAATGTCACATAGGTACTTGGACAGAGTGAAAGATTCAACATCCTTTATCCCCTTCAAAAAAAAATGGTTATGTATGCAAAGACAATTGTGCTCAGTTGCTCCAGTCATGTCTGACTCTTTGCGACCTTATGGACTGGAGCCCACTGTCTATGGGATTCTACAGGCAAAGATACTGGAGTGGGTTGCTATACACTCTTCCAGGGGATCTTCCCAACCCAGGGATTGACATATCGTCCTCTGTCTCCTGCATTGCAGGCAGATTCTTTACCCACTGAGCCACTTGGCAAAGATGATTAAGGCTTAATAATTTAAAACATTCATTCGTTGTTCAACAAAGACAGTTCTGTATAGACCCTTCGATATGCCAGTTGTAAAACTAGGCATGGGGGATGTAAAGACAAATAAAATTTAGCTCCTGTCCTTAATCACAGTCAAGCGAGGGATGCACACAGCACCATGTGACCAGGGCCATGACTGTGACCATCATATCATCTCATGGCAGTTGGGAGGAAGGTACTTCATCCAGATTGGATGGGGGGAGTCCTGCAAGATTTCTAGGTGGGAGGGACAGCCAGTCTAAGGTGAGTTTTGAAAGATCAGAATGAGGCAGCCAGACATGAAAATGGAATTGCAAGAGGATGTGCCAGAAAAAAATGTGATATTTACAGTTCAGTTCAGTCGCTCAGTCCTGTCTGACTCTTTGCGACCCCATGGAATGCAGCATGCCAGGCCTCCTCCCTGTCCATCACCAACTCTCAGAATTTACTCAAATTCATGTCCATTGAGTCTGTGATGCCATCCAACCATCTCATTCTCTGTCATCCCCTTCTCCTTCAATCTTTCCCAGCATCAAGGTCTTTTCAAATGAGTTCGCTCTTCGCATCATGTGGCCAAAGGATTGGATTTCAGCTTCAACATCAGTCCTTCCAATGAATATTCAGGACTGATTTCCTTTAGGATGGACTGGTTGGATCTCCTTGCAGTCCAAGGGACTCTCAAGAGTCTTCTCCAACATCACAGTTCAAAAGCATCAATTCTTCAGTGCTCAACTTTCTTTATAGTCCAACTGTCACATCCATACATGACCACTGGGAAAACCATAGTCTTGACTAGATGTTCATTTGTTGGCAAAGTAATGTCTCTGCTTTTTAGTATGCTGTCTAATTTGGTCATAGCTTTTCTTCCAAGGAGCAAGAGTCTTTTAATTTCATGGCTATAGTCACCATCGGCAGTGATTTTGGAGTCCCAAAAAGTAAACTCTGTCATTGTTTCCATTGTTTCCCCATCTATTTGCCATGAAGTGATGGGACTGGATGCCATGATCTTCGTTTTCTGAAAGTTGAACTTTATCCTGCAATTATGAAGTCAGATATTAGGAATTTGGGGTAGGTGTGGGGATGAGGGAAAAGATGAGGTTGGGAAAAAAGAAAGGGCCAGATACTGAGAGACCCTTTTGCCAAGGATTATGATTTTATCTCAAAGTCGGTGAGGAATAACTGAATAATTTGCAATAGAAAAACAGCACATTCTTGTGTTAAAATATCTTAAAGTTAGTGTTATAGAGAGGATAAACACACCATGTATGAGAACATATAGATCCAGGTATGCATTCCAGCTCCATGCTTGCTTACCTGTGTGCTCTTGGACACATTTAAGGTATCCAATATCTCCTTTCCCCATTTATGAATGGCAACAGACCTGCCGGTTGTTGTGGGAATAGACGGCCCAGGGAACTTACTTAAAACATTTCATATGTTACCCTCTGTGCTGCTTATTCTCTGCCTGCCTCCCCCTCCCCTCTCCCCCATTCATTCTCTACCCTTTGCTGCCTGATCTATGTCCTCGAAGTTTGACCCTGAAAGACTGAATGGCCCTCGCTCCTTTGCTGTCTGCTTCTTTGCCAGGAAGAGGCGCCAGCTAGAGATGAGAAGTCGGAAGACAGAAGGGCTCTACTCTTAGTCCTTGCTTAGATGTCGTGGTCCTGATGGCAGATGCATCCTTTTAACACCGAGGCTTCTCCATAGCTCTAGTCCTCATGGTGCTCCAGGAGCATCCTTTCTTCCTTTTGCCCATCACAGTCCCTGCTCTGCTAGCCCCTAGGAGCCCCAACATCCTCTTTGGGTTTTCTTTACTTTGCCACAAATCTACAGTTTCTCATTAAGGTTTCTTCTTAGTTGACAATTCCATCTGATACAGTGGGTTTAAAAGTACCAATGATAACAACTTTACAGAGGACTCCAGTACCAAAGAATGCCATGGGAATGGCATTCTTCCCATGTTAACATTCTCTAAAACATGCTATCCAAAAAGAAAGCAACATGATTATTTATTCATCACTATAGTACCCCAATACTTTGGCCACTTCATGAGAAGGGTTGACTCATTGGAAAAGACTCTGATGCTGAGAGGGATTGGGGGCAGGAGGAGAAGGGGACGACAGAGGATGAGATGGCTGGATGGCATCACCGACTCAATGGACATGACTTTGAGTGAACTCCGGGAGTTGGTGATGGACAGGGAGGCCTGGCGTGCTACGATTCATGGGATCGCAAAAAGTCGGACATGACTGAGCGACTGAATTGAACTGAACTGAATAGTACATGGATCATTCATCCTTTTTCATTAGTGTTATCAACAGTGGTAAGTTGCTACTAAGCATCTGGCATGAGGTTTCTTCTTCAAAACCCATTACTTCTTTAATTTTGAATCCTAGAACTTTTTCATGAAAAAAGTGGAACGATTCTACATGTGGGAGAGGTAAGAGGGCATCTGCCATCCTAGCTGTTTTGGTGCCAAACTCCCTGCAGTGGGAAGACTGCAATCTGTTGTAGCTATTAATACTGCAGAAGGGAAGCATACAGGAGAAGAAATTTGCAGTCAAACACACTAAAGTCAGAATTTTAAAATGTTAAGTATTCTTTAGCCATAGTGCTATACCCGTGCTCTGATAGTGTCTTGGTTAAATATTAGTCTTGGTTTAGACCATTTTCACCAGGTTTTACAGCAAGAATAAATTTATTTTTTGGTGGAGAGGGAAGCAAAAAAAAAAATCTCTAAAATCATTCAGGAGCTTATACATTCATGATAAATTCTCTTAATTTACCAAAATATTTTTATTTCCTATCTTAGAGTAATTCACAAACTCAAGTATTGCCTCTACAAAGATGGAAGAATGAAACAAGGCTATGTTCTTTTACATGAAAGCTGCCCTACGGAAAAGGATATAGGAAGCAAGGTGATGAAAAATTCTTAACAGTGTTGGAGATTATTTTAAAAAATGGGCAAGTGGTTAGTGATCAAATAAATCTGTCCAAGTAGAAAAGTATAGATGTAGACAAGAAGGCTGTTCTTTTCTGAGTTACATATGGCGCGTATCTTGTACATAAGAATCGCTCTCTTAGTATCAGACTAACATGTTGTGGTGCGTTAGTTGCTCAGTTGTGCTTGACTCTTAAACCACATGGACTGTAGCCCACCAGGCTCCTCTGTCCATGGAATTCTCCAGGCAAGAATACTGGAGTGAGTTGCCATGCTCTCCTCCAGGGAATCTTCCTGACCCAGGGATCAAACCCAGCTCCCACATTGCAGGCAGATTCTTTACCATCTGAGTCACCAAGGAACTGATGTATCTTGTATAAAAAATTAAAACAGTAAAAGCAAGGGTAACACCAGCTTATCAATTGATCTATGAAACAATTTAATTAAGGGTTTTTTCTTGACAATGCAAAAGGATTTGCTACTTTCCGTAATGTTCTGCTTTCTATAATGTGTTCTATCAGGGAATAAGAGTGTTTTCTAGATTACCAACCATTTCCACCTTTGGGGATTTGCAACTAATAATAATAAATTGGAGATTTAATGCAAGCTCTTGTGGAATCTAAGAAAAATTTTGGTGAAAGTAGGCATCAAAGCAACACACGATGAGAAAGTCTTCTGCACAATGTCTGGTAGCACTAGAAACTAAAATGAGTATTTACTCAGATATTTTGTGGAGGGGCAGGGGGTGCAGAATAAGGAAACTTTCAATTCAAGAGACCAAACAGACCACATACTTTTGCCCCTTTTTGAAACCAGGATCCCAGTGATGTTAACTAAAGCAAATACAATAGCAGGTAACTTAAAAGTGAACCGGAGAAGGACTTCAGGCTTCCCTGGTGTCTCAGATGGTAAAGAACCTGTCTGCCAATGCAGGAGACCTGGGTTTGATCCCTGGGTCAGGAAAATCTCCTGGACAAAGAAATGGCAACTCACTCCAATATTCTTATCTGGAGAATTCCATGGACAGAGGAGCCTAGAGGACTACATGCTATGGGGTCACAAAGAGTCGGACACAACTGAGCAACTAACCCTTTCAGAGAGGGGCTTCACCAAGCCAAAACAAATATTTATGAAAAATATAAAGCTGATGAAGTCAAGCAAATAATAACACTCAACACAGAGAACTCAAAATGCAGGCATACAGTTGAATTAAGATGGAAGACATGTCCAAAGAGAACCTGAGAGTAATCCCCATGGTCAGAGCAGAGAGTGGGGAGAAGACTCTGAATTCAGAGCACCTGAGTTCAAGGTGGTCCAGGCGCCATCACCCCCTGCTACCTCAGTGTCCTCAGATAAAGCGTGAGAATGAGAGTAGTATTTTCATGACCAACTTAGACAGCATATTGAAAAGCAGAGATATTACTTTGCCAACAAAGGTCCGTCTACTCAAGGCTATGGTTTTTCCAGTGGTTATGTATGGATATGAGAGTTGGACTGTGAAGAAAGATGAGCGCCAAAGCATTGATGCTTTTGAACTGTGGTGTTGGAGAAGACTCTTGAGAGTCCCTTGGACTGCAAGGAGATCCAACCAGTCCATCCTAAAGGAGATCAGTCCTGGGTGTTCATTGGAAGGACTGATGCTGAAGCTGAAACTCCAGTACTTTGTCCACCTCATGCGAAGAGTTGACTCATTGGAAAAGACTCTGATGCTGGGAGGGATTGGGACAGGAGGAGAAGGGGCCGACAGAGGATGAGATGGCTGGATGGCATCACCGACTCAATGCACGTGAGTTTGAGTGAACTCCAGAAGTTGGCAATGGACAGGGAGGCCTAGCGTGCTGCAATTCATGGGGTTGCAAAGAGTCAGACACAACTGAGCAACTGAACTGAACAGGTGATAATGGCTTTAATGTGCTTAGCAGACTGTCTGGCTCACAGAAGTGCTCAACTATTCAGAATCTAACAAAAATAAGGACACCAGATATCAGAACCTAAAGAAAGAAGCTAAAAATAAATAGGAAAAAGTCATAACTTTAAGTGACTTATTACTTAAGAGGAGAGACTGAAATGCATAAACTAAATTGCAGTAGAATCTGTGGGTTCCCAGCCCAGATCCTCAGGGATCAGTTCTTACCTGTGGAGAGTGCTCCTGGTAGGGACCTGCCCCTGCTCACTTCTGCAGCGATTGCACTTGAATGATTGCCGACCTGAAAATGCCCGGAGTTATGTCCCGGCTCCTGCTTCTCTAGTGGCTGGAGCCAATGGCTGACTTAAAGCTGAGATGCAGATGTCCCGCATCCTTGCCTTGAGTTTGGACAGGCTATGGTTCACTCTGCTACAGAGCTCCCCACAGGACCAGGTTGAGCTTAGACTGCCCCTTTCCCTCTCTGCTACCTGACTCCTTACAGGTTCACATGAGCACCTCCATAACAAACCCTTTTCACCAGAATCACATCTTAGGGTCTACTTCTGGGCGACATAACCTAAGACATAAGCCTTCAATTCAGGAACGTAGAAAAAGTACTCCCCCAACACTCGACCAAGATAAAATATAAGTAAATTAATAAAATGAGAAAAGAAATTAATGAAAAGGGGGAAAACATGAGCTTGATAAATTGAACAAGAACTTGCACTTGCAAATACTTCCAAAATAGACCTCTTAATTGACCTTCACTTACCTGACACACTGGATTAATCACAGCTCTCTCCATTTATTTTATAAATCATATGCTGTGTACTTAGTCACTCAGTCATGTCCAACTCTTTGTGACCTCATGGACTTTAGCCTGCCAGGCTCCTCTGTCCATGGGATTTTCCAGGCAAGAATACTGGAATGGGTTGCCATGCCCTCCTCCAGGGGATCTTCCCAACCCAGGGATCGAACCCTGGATTATGATTTTATAAAAACAAATAGATAATTTGGAACTCAAAATAATTTATGCATTCTCAAAGAAAGGCCTTTCCATACAACATTGTAATTTCCTGTGTGTGTGTGTATTACTAGAATGAAATTCAAATGTATTCAATCAAAAAGAATATCTGTTATGTACTTGGTTTCTGTTTGTTTTGTTGTTTAAAACCAGCTGCCTAGTACCAATCCCAGTGGATTAGTGTGTTTCTATTTTATTCAGAAAAGACTTCAGAAAACGTAAGACAACAAAGAAAAACAAGAAAATATGCAGATATTTGCTCATTAGTAAAAGAATAAACCAGAAACTAATGTGACTGGTGAGTAGATGAAAACAGGGTGGAAAAATGGTTCTGCCCTGTAAACAGTTTCATCCACGATTGACTATGAGGAAATTTTACCATAGGAGATAAAATACTGAAAAGAAAATAAAAGAGGGACATTAAGAAAGATAAATTTGCACATGAAATGTTAACAATAATTTTTTTTAATTTTTATTGTAAAAATAAAAAATACAAAAAACTACTTGAATACTTTTCAAATGTGCTTAGATTCATTGTTACAGTTGTATTTGGGAATACAGTTGTTCTGTGTTCCCAGAGCATTGTTTCCAGAACACTCCTGCAGATACCGAAATCCATGGGTGTTCAGGTCTCTTACATGCTGCTGCTGCTGCTGCTGCTGCTGCTAAGTCACTTCAGTCGTGTCCGACTCTGTGCGACCCCATAGACGGCAGCCCAGCAGGCTCCCCTGTCCATGGGATTCTCCAGGCAAGAACACTGGAGTGGGTTGCCATTTCCTTCTCCAATGCGTGAAAGTGAAAAGTGAAAGTGAAGTCACTCAGTCGTGTCCGACTCTTCGAGATCCCATGGACTGCGGCCTACCAGGCTCCTCCGTCCATGGGCTTCTCCAGGCAAGAGTACTGGAGTGGGGTGCCACTGCCTTCTCCGAGTCTCTTACATATGAAACAGCCCAATTCAGTCCCATATTTGCAGGCTCCACATCCATGATGGGTTGAATCTGCAGATGCAGGATCTGGAAATATGGAGGATCACTGTATCTTAGAGACAGGGAGGATATTTCCGTTCTCAAAGTCAATTATTAAGTGTTTGGGATCTAACGGTGGACATAAGCTCTTTGCAATATTAAAATAATTCTGTAAATCTCTTCAAATTTCCCTGGACGTAAGAAGAACAGATGAGGGATGCTGTTATTTCGTATTGATATATGCAACGTATATAACTGAGAGTACATACCTAGACTACATTTAAATGTTCCGTTAGATGTCCAGTCCTTATATTTCACCACACCGCCTAAGCCAGATTCTGTGCCAAACACCAAAAACCTGTCTACATCGTGTTCTCTGCTATTCAAGAGAAAAAAATACTCACTATTTTCAAGAAACTTACACTCAACAGGAATCACAAAACGATTTCTTTGGGAAGTATAGGAGGAGCTTGATTCTTCTTTCGCCTCCAACGTCTAACATTGTGTGATAAACTCGGTAAAGACGCCTTGTCAGAACAGGCTGTTGTATTCAAATTAGCTAAAGGATCGATTTTTTTTTTTTTTTGCATCACTATCATAGTAATTTATTTATTTTTATATAAATTTATTTATTTTAATTGGAGGCTAATTACTTTACAATATTGTATTGGTTTTGCCATACATTAACATGAAACTAACAGGGGTGTACATGGGTTCCCCATCCTGAACCCCCTCCCTCCTCCCTCCCCATACCATCCCTCTGGGTCATCCCAGTGCACCAGCCCCAAGCATCCTGTATCATGCATCAAATCTGGACTGGTGATTCGTCAAAGGATCGATTTTTAATGATTTCCAAGACCTGTGAATTACAAGCCACGTTTTGCATTTGACATAGCTCCCTAAACTTATGGTTTTGAGGACTGGGAGAGATAACTGCTCAAAAAGGATTTGCAAAAGCTAATATGTTACCATTTTCTAGTAAAGTATGCAATCTGCCTTTATACTCTCTTATTTCACACTTCCAGTAAGTTTTCTTATCACTGCATTTTCTATCAAGTTGATATACGTAGTTGTTAGCATCTGCTATTTTAAGACCATCACACTTTCTCTTCACTGTGCAGACCATGATGAGGCCTAAGATTTATACAAAAAAAGGAATTATTGCCTCAATAGAGAAATTAAACCAAACTGTCAACCAGTTGAAACCAAACTGTCAAACCAAACTGACAGCCAGTTTTGTTATCTTTTATGACAAACTGCCTAATGGCCATTAGATGTGTGGGAAACTGCTTATAGCAAAGATGTCTAAAGAAAGATCAAAATACCAGATATGAAAAAAATGGGGTAATGGGAATAGGGTGAAAGAGTGGAGTCACATTCTCTGAGGGTACAGTTTCGTGTACCTCTTTCTGATAGGGCCCACATGGGGTCTCAATGATAAGATGGCTTGTTATGTTGACCTTGCAAACAAAGAATAAATCACAGTGATCTGTGAGACTGACCAAACTGCCCAAATGGCATCCTGTTGTCTCACTGGAGACTATCTTCTCAGAGCTGCAAGACCACCAGTTTCCAGACCTCCAGCAACGTGATCATCCCTTCAGAGAATTTTTCACTGATGGTGTAAGGCATCGTTCGGGCTGAGGCAGAAAAGAAGGAGAAACAACCTCAATGGAGGTAGGTTATCTTTATTCAAGCAAGGAGGGCCGACAGTCAGCCTAATGACCAAGCTGAATGTGAGAGGGATCAGGGAGGCTTCATATTTAAAGAGAGGTTTATGGAAGCGAAAAGGGAAACGTTAGTCAGGTGGGATGTTTGGGGTATTCTTTAGATGAGATGGCGTTTTTAGTTGAACAGGGGGTGGGAGGTTTTGGGCAGGGGGTGATAAGTCCCCTGGGCAGAGGGTGATAAGTTCAGGGCATATGTAGGGAGTGGAAGGTTTCTGGACAGAGGGTGATAAGTCCCAGGTAGATGCAACCAGCTGGGAGCATCGGGGCAGGACCTAAAGTTTGGTTTTGTTTTCTCCAACGTTAGATGATTCAGCAAGGGCCTTTGAGACTGGCATTTTCATTTTAGGCCCAAAGACTCCTTCAGATAGAGTATAAGAAGGACTCCGTCAGAAAGGGAGAACACTGGTTCTCCTTAAGAGCCCATCGTCACCCTCTCTTTTCCCTCTAATAAATTCCCTTTTCTTGCCTGACCACCCAGGCTCACTCTCTTTTTTTCTGCACTCACCTTACACTTACTTTTAGAGCCATTTTCAAGTTTCACATGGATAAAATTAAATATGTAATTGAGATTGAACAGAATTGAGCAGATTGTGTGTCCTGGAGTGAGGGGGTCGCTGGTACAGGTTGGAGAGAGTCCCCTGGGCACCATCCTGCAGGGTCCACCATGACCAGGGTGAGGAACACAGCCTGCTGGTCCCCGCTTCCTGTCGAGGGAGAAGGGTCCACAGAGCTCTGTCCCGTAGGGTCTGAAGCTGAAATGTGGGCAGGAGAGATAAAGGGGGTGGGAGGCAGCTTCTATTCACCTCTAGTAGGGCAGGTAAAGTCAAAAATCTTCTAGGCATGCCTTGTACATCTCCTGTCCCCAGACTATCAGTTACACATTTCTGCCCCCAGGGATTCCTGGTTAACTTAGTGTGATGAGGTATTTAGAAAGGGAGTTTAGGTGCTAAGGATGCTCATTGCTACTGGCTTGTTCACAACTTCTGTCATTTTTCTCTGGAAACACACTCATGGTTGGAGAAAAATAAACCAGGAGTTCATAATGATATTTTTAATTCTATGATTGCAATCCTTTTATGATGAAATTTTGGGTTGCTAAGACATGGCTTCTCTGGTGGCTCAGTAGTAAAGCATCTGCCTGCAATGGGGAGACCTGGGTTCGATCCCTGGGCTGGGAAGATCCCCTGGAGGAGAGTATGGCAACCCACTCCACTATTCTTGCTTGGAGAATCCCCATGGACAGAGGAGCCTGGATGGCTACAGTCCATAGAGTCACAAAGAGTCAGACAAGACTGAATGACTAACACTTTCACTTTTTCAAGGACATTAATACAATGATATATTTGCTTTGTTGTTATTTATTTCAAAAGAACAAAATTTTATTTATTTGCTTATTTGTTTTAGGAATGACCTTCTGAATTTTTAGCTTTTTTTTACAGTTATGTGAAACATTTTATGCTTCCAAAGTCAGAACTACTTTTAAAAAGTACATTCAGAAAAGTCTGGCTTCCATCACTCCTCTCTATTCTTCTCTCCTTAGTCCATTCAGGCTGTTAGAATGGAAGAACCATAAACTGGGTGACTTAAACAAAAAACATTTGCTTCTTATGGTTCTGGAAGCTGGGAAGTCCAAGATCAAGGATCTACCAGAACTGGTGTCTGGGGAGAGCTCTTTTCCTGGTTCATAGGTGGCCATCTTCTCACTGTGCCCCCACATGAGCAAAGGGATAGGGAAGCTCTCTTGGGTCTCTTTTATAAAGGCGCTAATTTCAGTCATGAAGGCCTCGCCCTCATGTCCTAAGCAACCCCCAAAGTCCTACTTTCTAATATCATCACATGGCAGGTTAGTATTTCAGCATATGAATTTTTGGTGCATAACAGACTGAAATAAAAATATGTGGTGCATAACAGACTGAAGTAAGTCAGAAAGAGAAAACAAATATATTAATATGTATGTGCATAATCTAAAAAGCTGGTACAGATGAACCTATTTGCAGAGCAGGAATAGAGACATGGACATGGAGAATGGGCATGTTGTCGCAGTAGCGGAAGGGGAGGGTGGGATGAATTGGAAGACTAGGATTAACCTATATAACTGTGTGCTCGGCCACTTCAGTTGTGTCCAACTCTGCGCAATCCCATGGAGTGTAGTCCACCAGGCTCTTCGCCCCATTGGATTCTCCAGGCAAGAATACTGGAGTGGGTTGCCATGCCCTCCTCCAGGGGATCTTGCCGAGCTGGGGATCAAACCTGCATCTTTTACGCTGCAGGCAGATTCTTTATCACTGAGCCACCAGGGACGCCCCATATATACACTAGCAGGTATAAAACAAATAGTGGGAAACTGCTGTATAGAACAGGGCTCAACTCAGTGAGTGATGACCTGGAGAGGGTGGGGTGAGGTGGGAGGGAGGTCCATGATGGAGGGGATGTATGTATGTATATAGCTGATACACTCTGTTGCAGGGCAGAAACTAACACAACATTATAAAACAATTATACTCCAATTTAAAAAAAAATTAAAAGCAAAGTGGCCACCATTGGTATCGATTTTGGTCTTTGTGTGTATATCATTTTTCCTGAAATAAACAATATATCCTGTAGACTTTGGTATGTCCATAATTTTTTCATTGACCTATGTACCTTGGTGGCTAGATGGTAAAGCATTTGCCTACAATACGGGAGACCCAGGTTTGATCCCTGGGTTGGGAAGATCACCTGGAGAAGGAAATAGCAACCCACTCCAGTACTCTTCCCTGAAAAGTCCCATGGACAGAGGAGCCTAGTAAGCTACAGTCCATGGGGTTGCAAAAAGTCCGACACGACTTAGCAACTTCACTATGTACCCTGTAAACTATACATACCAATACAACAATATTTCCCTCATTTTTTTTTACAGTTGCATTGTGTATTTACTCCAATAGCCCTTTGTTGATAGAGAATTGGGTTGTATTCAGCCTTTTGCTCATGAAAACTATTGTAATAAACACCTTTGTTCAGATGTAAATTTGAATTTTCCTGTTTTTCGTCAAAGGCTGAGGTGAAATTTTTTGTGGATATGAAATTGCTGGATCAAAAGGTAAATGCATATGTACTTTTACTAGATCTTGTCAAATTGTTCTCATAAGACTGTCTATTGTCATTCCCACCAGCAATGAGTGAACATACCTGTTTCTACTTGCCAACAGATGATGCATCAAACTTGTAGGATTTCATCATCTGATAAGTGAAAAACACTGTCCCAGTGCAGGCTTATATATCTATACAATTTATAATGAGTGAGATTGACCTCACTTTCCTGTTTAGTGGACATTTGCAGTTCTTTTCCTATAGAATGTCTGTTTAATTTCCTGCTCATTTTTCTAAATGGTGGTTGTACATTTTCTTCCCAAATTTCAGAAGGGTATTATATATTAGGGATATTAATGCATTTTCTGTGACTAAACCCTAAACATTTTTTCCTGCTTGTCATTGCCCAAGGCATTCTTATAAGGAAAAAGAAAATGGTACAATAATATGTAAAATATAATATTATTTTACTTTTTAAAAGTTTGTGTATATAGATATGAATTTTTAATTTGAATCTGGTTCAAATGGTACAGTTCTGAGTTTTAACTGGAAGGTGATATTCACAGAGAATTAGTGCTCTCTTACTAATTGTATGCTTAGTACTATGTCTGTGCTCAGTCACTCAGTCATGTCTGATGGTTTGCAGCCCCATGGACTGTAGCTTGCCAGGCTCTTCTGTCCATGGAATTCTCCAGGCAAGAATTCTGGAATGGGTTGCCATTTCCTCCTCCAGTAGATCCTCTGGACCCAGAGATCGAACCCAAGCCTCTTGCCTCTCCTGCGCTGACGGGTGGATTCTTTACCACTGTATAGTTTTTCTGTTTATATATTGTGTATAATATATTCTGGGCTTTCCAGGTGACACAGTGGTAAAGAATCTACCTGTCAAGCAGGATTTGTAGATCTGATCCCAGTGTCAGGAAGATCCCCGGGAGGAGAAAATGGCAACCCCCTCCAGTATTCTTGCCTGTGAAATCCCATAAACAGAGAAGCCTGGCAGGTTATAGTCCATGGGGTCATAAAAAGTTGGCAACAACTCAGTGATTAACAATCACAACAAATAGTTCGTTATACACCACACATTATTGTCGTGTAAGTGCTGACAGTTGGCTGTGTTTCTGTTTTGTTTTTGTAATGTGAGTGCTTAACTTAAGCTTTGATTGCCAAGCCATCTACTTCAAAGATGACTCTATCCAATAAACAGAAAGCCAGATACAGACTAGATCAAGAACCACAGTGTCTTCACGCCAACACCACCCCAAGATAATCATAGTCTCCTTTGTCTTACAGAATCTTGGTTCATTTCCATAACTGACCATTCGGGCTGCTTGTTCTTTCTCTTACCACACTTTAAACTACTACTCCTGTGTTTTAACTCACCTTTAAAAAGTCAGCCTAGCAAACCCTATGCCCCCACCTTTGACCCCGATAAAGACAGAAACCTAAGTTTCCCAAATTTCTTTGCTCTCTCTCTGGGGCTTCCCTCATAGGTCAGGTGGTAAAGAATCTCAACAATGCAGGAGATTCCAGTTCAATTCCTTGGTCAGGAAGATCTGCTGGAGAAGGGATAGGCTGCCCACTCCAGTATTCTTGGGCTTCCCTGGTGGTTCAGCTGGTAAAGAATCTGCCTGCAATGCGGGAGACCTGGGTTTGATCCCAGGGAAAGGCTACCCACTCCAGTATTCTGGCCTGGAGAATTCCATGGACTGCATAGTGCATGTTCATTTAGAGCTTCCCTAGTAACTCAGCTGGTAAAGAATCCGCTTCTCTCTGCCTCTCTCTCTCTTTCTCTCTATTTCTCCCTTGCTGTGTGGCCCCAAGATCTATGTATCTTCCAAGATCTATGAGTAATAAAACCTTGTTCTATTTTCAAAGTTCCCTGATAGTTATGTCTAAGGATGTCCTGCAATTATAATAAGAACCCAAAGGGCTAGTCCAGCCACAACACTGGTTATTGATAGGCTAAGGCCATCATCACTAAACAGTTAGATACCATAAAGGTACTATATGGCAAATATGATATACTTTATATATATAGTACAGTATCTATTCTATACCTAGAAGGATATATACTGTGCTGCTGTTAGTGATTATCCTGGCAAATGACAGGGTATTCAGAGAATGAAAGAGAACTTTCACTTTGACCATATTATCTCTGTGTTGCTTGAATTATTTTCAACAAGCAAGCACACACTTCTTTTTCTGTTTTTGAACCAACAAATAATTGGTTCAAATAATTTTTAGTTTCTGCTTTCCTAAAGTACTTTCCATTACTTCCTAATATCTAGTCCCTTTATGTTTTTCAAGGAGAAAACTCTGCAAGTGAACACCCAATGTCCAAAGTCTGAGGTATAGAAATGATGAAAGAATTTCAAAAGAATCAAGCTCTCCTCTTGACCTTGATTCAACTGCCTGAAGAAAGGAGAATGTTATTAATTGTTTCCTGACACGTTTGACTTGACCCTATCTTTGCTGAATGTTGTTAGTACCACTTCCTACCTGCGTGTCATCTCTAACAGTTACCTTCAGCGGTCAATTTGAAATGGATTTTAATTCAAGAGGCCCATTTCTTCCCTGCTAATTTGATTTCAGGAGGCACAGTGGGGATAATAATTGTTCTAGTGATAATATGAAGCTCTGATGTACTTTCTCAAATGTGTAATTAAAGTGTTTCCCTTTTATCTTGGTAAACAAGCCAGGCCAACCAAGTCAATCCGAATGATGAGGAATCCTTGTCTCTGTTGGGGAAAGGTAGCAACAGCATTCTGAGACTTCATTTAGTATCTCCTCACGGAGACGTAGCAAATGGGAATTACATCATACAGTGTAATCACTTAAAGATTTGATGCGAAACAGATGTTCGACTTGAAGCATCATGTCTAGACAAATGAATCACCTGTTCCTGGAGCATTTAGATCGGAGGTTATTAACACTCTCCTTTGTATTTTACTGAGCTACCTCGCAGTGCCAGAGTTGTTTCACAGCCTCATTAATAAAACTGACCGGGTCTTGATCATGTACCAAGTTGCATCACATCAACACTTTTGAGCTTAACAAAAACTCAGTGTAAGACTTCACTAAGTTCTGCCACTTTGGTATTGTTAGCTCCAATTATGGAAATATGAAAGTACACCTGCATGTCCAGGAACTATGGAAGGAACTGCATAAATCTGGACCCACCTCTATTGCAGGATCCCAGAGACTAGCAGCAGGGGACTCATGTTTTGTGTCTGGAAAGGACATGTGACGGTGGAGGGTTGGAGAAGCAGCTCTCTGGAGATATGCTGTTGTTGCTTAGTCACTCAGTCATGTCCAGCTATTTGTGACCTCATGGACTGCAGCACTTCAGGCTTCCCTGCCCTTCACTATCTCCTGTAGCTTGCTCAAACTCATGTCCATTGAATTGGTGATACCATCCAACCATTTCATCCTCTGTCTCCCCCTCTCCTCCTGCCCTCAATCTTTTCCAGCCTCAGGGTCTTTTCTCATGAGCCAGCTCTTCGCACCAGGTAGCCAAAGTACTGGAACTTCAGCTTCAGCATCAGTCCTTCCAATAAAAAGATGTATATAAAACGCAAATCAGATCACACCACCCTTATGTCTTATTGTTTTTGTTTAGTTGCTCAGTCATGTCTGACTCTTTGTGACCCCATGGACTGTAGCCCACCAGGTTCCTCTGTTCATGGGATTCTCCAGGCAAGAATAGTGGAGTGGTTTGCCATTTCCTTATCCAGGGGATCTTCCTGACCAGGGAACTGAACCCGAGTTTCCTGCTTGGCAGGTGGACTCTTTACCACAGAGCCACCTGAAGAAATCGCTCTGATGTTTACCAAGACATATTTGTAGTTGACCAAGCCACCAGACCTGCTGCCGGGACCCCAGTTATATTGTGTGACTATGACAAATGAGATGCCAGGATGATCCCAACCACTGCCTAAAAGCATTCCCCACAGCTGTCCAACAGAGTGCCTGTGGCTCCACCATCCTGGTCTTTCCTCCAGTCTCGAACACCTCGCAAACACCCCTGCAAATGGAAACAAGGTAGACATTTATCATTTCTTAAGGCTTAGTATGAAACTGTGGCATAAAGCAAAGAGCAGATGTAGTAGCTGCACTTGTTTCCTCGCCCTGACCCCTCTGCAGACAGTGCATGAGTGCCAGTCGCTTCAGTCGTGTCCCACTCTTTGCAGCTTTGTGGACTGTAGCCCGCCAGGCTCTTCTGACCATGGGATTCTTCAGGCAAATTGAAGGATAGTGGCTTTACAGAATTTTGTTGATGTTTGACAAGAAACCACAAGATAGTTGATAGGAAGCCACAAAATTCTGTAAAGCCACTATCCTTCAATTAAAAAATAAATAAATAAACTGGCAAAATAAAAATCCTGGGGTGGGTTGCCATTGCCTTCTCTGGGGGATCTTCCCAATCTAGGGATTGAATCTGAGTCTCTTTTGTCTCCTGCACTGGCAGGCGGATTCTTTACCACTAGTGCCACCTGCGAAGCCCCTTGCAGACAGTACATCCAGGTTAATGTATCCTCCAGGTTAACCTACCCTCCAGCACTTTGAGTGTTGGCTGCTAATGGCTCACCCATGCACCTTCTGCAGACAGTCATCCTCAGTCTAATGGAAGCAGCCTTGCCTGGGAGCCTAGGCAGCCTTCACCCCCTACCTGGGGCAGCCAATCCTTCACTGAGATGTGGTAGAAATGGTGGCTCCCATATCTCAAGGTGAAGGGACCCTATGGTGCAGGTCATGTTCCACGGCATCCAAGCCAAGACCACATTCATCAGTGGGTTCCTTTCCCCATCTGCTTCCTCACCCCCACTCCCGTTCTCACCAGACCCTCCCTCAAGACATCAGTTCAGTTCAGTTCAGTTCAGTCACTCAGTCGTGTCCGACTTTCTGTGATCCCATGAATCGCAGCACACCAGGCCTTCCTGTCCATCACCAACTCCTGGAGTTCACTCAGACTCACATCCATCGAGTCAGTGATGCCATCCAGCCATCTCATCCTCTGTTGTCCACTTCTCCTCCTGCCCCCAATCCCTCCCAGCATCAGAGTCTTTTCAAATAAGTCAACTCTTCACATGAGGTGGACAAAGAACTGGAGTTTCAGCTTTAGCATCATTCCTTCCAAAGGACACCCTAGGGCTGATCTCCTTCAGAATGGACTGGTTGGATTTCCTTGCAGTCCAAGGGACTCTCAAGAGTCTTCTCCAACACCACACTTCAAAAGCATCAGTTCTTCAGCACTCAGCTTTCTTCACAGTCCAACTCTCACGTCCATACATGACCACTGGAAAAACCATAGCCTTGACTAGATGGACCTTAGTCGGCAAAGTAATGTCTCTGCTTTTCAATATGCTATCTAGGTTGCTCATAACTTTCTTTCCAAGGAGTAAGCATCTTTTAATTTTATGGCTGCAGTGATTTTGGAGCCCAGAAAGATAAATTCTGACACTGTTTCCACTGTTTCCCCATCTATTTACCATGAAGTGATGGGACCAGATGCCATGATCTTAGTTTTCTGAATGTTGAGCTTGAAGCCAACTTTTTCACTCTCCTCTTTCACTTTCATCAAGAGGCTTTTTAGTTCCTCTTCACTTTCTGCCATAAGGGTGGTGTCATCTGCATATCTGAGGTTATTGATATTTCTCCCAGCAATCTTAATTCCAGCTTGTGCTTCTTCCAGCCCAGCGTTTCTCTTGATGTACTCTGCATAGAAGTTAAATAAGCAGGGTGACAATATACAGCCTTGATGTACTCCTTTTCCTATTTGGAACCAGTCTGTGGGCAGCCAATTTAATATGAGGACTTGAGGTACTTCAGGAAGGAATCAAAGATTCTGTGACTGCCGTGTGGCTGATTTACTGTTTAAATTCTTTCCAGTTCTCCTGGCCCAACTGCTATTTTTGTTACTACATTTTCACATCCTTTCACTCATTAATTCTTAAGCCAGACTTTTTGTGACTCAGGGGAGGCCTGGGAGACTACAGTTTTTCTACAAAGAAGTAGGCAGAAGATGTGGGGGGATGGGGTCTGTTCCAGAAAGGTCACATAAGGTACTGCTTGGTTGTATTATCTGTGTCCAAATTTCCCCTTTTTGTTAGGATATCAATCATACTGGATCAGGATCCACCCTCAAGTCCCTCAAGACATTGCATGCCTCCAAATCCCTGCTCTGCCTCTAGGAACCCTGAATTAAGACATGGGGGTACATCTGAAGGAAGGAGAGCAGGGAGGCGTGCCCATGGCAAGAAAGGGACATGACAGGTCTTTAGGCAGAGAATGATAGCCAGGTGCTGAGAGAGTGAACTTGGAAGATCAAAGAGAAGAAAAGGGAAACAGAGGGGTGAGTCCTGCCTGCTTCCCTCTCCTGAGAGCAGCACATGGCGATCTCAAGGGAGAGTCATGTTGCACAAAATAACACTGACAGCTTGAGAATGTGTGGCTGTCAAATTATTACCATACAAGGTAACTCTATACTGGAGAAGGTACCATAGAAGGTAATAACGGGCTGTGCAGATGCTACCAGGAGCAGCAGGCAGGAAGCCACAGCCTTGGAAGGGAGCATCTTTGTCAATTCAGTTGCAAGCCCAGTACTTCTGGCATCTATTGCACCCCAAGACTTTCTCCCCAGACTTCAGTGCCTTCTCCCAGAGAAATCGCCTAGTGGCCTTCACCTCTCTAACTCTTTTTCCATGGATGGGTCTCTCCGGACGGTAGTTTCTGCTCAGAGAGTAGATTTGTTTCTCTTGTCGTTCACTTTGTTTCTCATCCATGTTTGTCATTCATTCATGTGTTTCTCTTGTCATGCACTTCCGATAAGCTTGAAGAACTTTCTCTGTCTCCTGTCCTGAGAGACATGGACCAGCGAGAGAAAACATCCCTGATGCAGATGAACGGTAACACTCTGGGGGCTTTCAAGTTTCCTGCCTCCTGTCTTTCCTTTGAAGTAATCCCCCTGCATATAAATGAGTTCCATTCCAAGAGTGCAACCCTAAGTCCAATTTGTTTGTAAGTCCTGCCAAATTAGCCTAGGTACCCAACTAACAACCAACTGTGGAAAATTCTTAAAGAGATGGGAATGCCAGACCACCTTACCTGCCTCATGAGAAACCTGCATGCCAGGCAGGAAGCAACAGTTAGAATAAGACATGGAACAACAAACTGGTTCCAAATTGGGAAAGGAGAACATCAAGGCTGTATATTGTCACCCTGCTTATATAACTTATATGCAGAGTACATCATGCCAAATGCCAGGCTGGATGAAGCACAAGCTGGAATCAAGATTGCCAGGAGAAATATCAATAACCTAATCAACTGATAAGGTTGTGCAGATGACACGACCATTATGGCAGAAAGGGAAGAGGAACTAAAGAGCCTCTTGGTGAAGGTGAGAGAGAAAAGTGGAAAAGCTGGCTTAAAACTCAACATTCAAAAAACAAAGATCATGGCATCTGGTCCCATCATTTCATGGGAAACAGATGGGGAAACAATGGAAACAGTGAGAGAATTTATTTTCTTGGGCTCCAAAATCTCTGCAGATGGTGACTGCAGCTATGAAATTAATAGACGCTTGCTCCTTGGAAGAAAAGCTAGGGTGAACCTAGACAGCATATTAAAAAGCAGAGATGTTACTTTGTCAACAAAAGTCCATCTAGTCAAAGTTATGGTTTTTCCAGTACTCATGTGTGGATGTGAGAGCTGGACCATAAAAAAATAATGAAGTGAACTGAAAGTTGCTCAGTGGTGTCCAACTCTTTGCAACTCCACAGGCTATAGCCTGCCAGGCTCCTTTGTCCATGGAGTTATTCAGGCAAGAATACTAGATATTGATATTAGTATTATTAGTAGTAATAGTGGGTAGCCTTTCCCTTCTCCAGGGGATCTTCCCAACCCAAGGATTGAACCCAGGTATTCCCCATTGCAGGCAGATTCTGTATGGTCTGAACCACCAGGAAAGCCCAAAGAAGGCTGAGCACCAAAGAGCTGATGACTTCGAACTGTGTTGCTGTAGAAGAGTCTTGAGAGTCCCTTGGACTGCAGAATCAAACCAGTCAATCCTAAAGGAAATCAACTCTGAATATTCACTGGCAGGACTGATGCTGAAGCTGAACCTCCAATGCTTTGGGCACCTGATATGAAGAGCTGATTTGGGAAAATATCCTGATGCTGGGAAAGATTGAGGGCAGGAGGAGCAGGGGACGACAGAGAATGAGATGGTTGGATGGCATCACCGATTCAATGGGCATGAGTTTGAGCAAGCTCCAGGATATAGTGAAGGACAGGGAAGCCTGGCATGCTGCAATCATGGGGTCACAAAGAGTCGGACATGACTGAGGGACTGAACAACAACAAAAACTCAATTAACACAATTGACTATAATGTATTATCTGCTTTTATGATTACTTCCAGATGCCCTGGGCATTAAGTAAAGATACTGAACCTAGAGATTGTCTGAATATAAAAAGACATGATGCAAATGAACTTATGTACAAAACAGAAATGGACTCACAGACTTAGAGAATGAATTTATGGTTGCCAGGGGGAAGGATAGAGGGAAGGGATAGTCAGGGAGTTAAGGATGGACATGTACACACGGCCATATTTAAAATGGATAACCGCATATGGAATTTAGAAAGATGGTAACGATAACCCTGTAGGTGAGACAGCAAAAGAGACACAGATGTATGGAACAGTCTTTTGGACTCTGTGGGAGAGGGAGAAGGTGGGATGATTTGGGAGAATGGCATTGAAACATGTATAATATCATATGTGATACGAATCGCCAGTCCAGGTTCAATGCATGATAATGATGCTTGGGGCTGGTGCACTGAGACGACCCAGAGGGATGGTACAGGGAGGGAGGAGGGAAGGGGGCTCAGGATGGGGAACACATGTATACCTGTGGTGGATTCATGTTGATGTATGGCAAAACCAATACAATATTGTAAAGTAATTAACCTCCAATTAAAATAAATAAATTTATATTAAAACAAATAAAAATTAAAATAATAGTCTCACCAAAATAAAATAAAATAAAATAAAATGGATAACCAGCAAGGGCCTACTGTACAACACAGGGAACTCTGATCAGTGTTATATGAATGCCTGGGTCGGGGGTGGGGGAAGTTTAGGGAAGAATGGATACATGTATATATATGAGTGAATCCCTTCATTGTTCACCTGAAGCTATCACATTATTAATCACCTATATTTCAATACAATATAAAATTTTAATTAAAAAAGATACTGTATCAGAGTACTGTATACAGCATTTGTGGGGAGTCCCTCATGGCTCAGATAGTAAAGAATCTGCCTGTAATGCAGGAGACCCAGGCCACAGTATCTGTACAGTAAAATACAGAAAACCATTTGTAGGGGATGCACGCCCATGACAATGTACGCCAGACGTGTGAACTAGCTTAGATTGGACATGCAAATGCATGCTTGCATCTTTGCAGAGTACATCATGAGAAATGTTGGGCTGCAGGAAGCACAAGCTGAAGTCAAGATTGCCGGGGAAAATATCAATAACCTCAGATATGCAGATGACACCACCTTTATGGCAGAAAATGAAGAGGAACTAAAAAGCCTCTTGATGAAAGTGAAAGAGGAGAGTGAAAAAGTTGGCTTCAAGCTCAACATTCAGAAAATGAAGATCATGGCATCTGGTCCCATCATTTCATGGGAAATAGATGGGGAAACAGTGGAAACAGTGTCAGACTTTGTTTTTCTGGGCTCCAAAATCACTGCAGATGGTGACTGCAGCCATGAAATTAAAAGACGCTTACTCCTTGGAAAGAAAGTTATGAGCAACCTAGATAGCATATTGAAAAGCAGAGACATTACTTTGCCACAAAGGTCTGTCTAGTCAAGGTTATCGTTTTTCCAGTGGTCATGTATGAACATGAGAGTTGGACTGCGAAGAGAGCTGAGCAGAAGTTGAAAGCTGAAGAATTGATGCTTTTGAAGTGTGGTGTTGGAGAAGACTCTTGAGAGTCCCTTGGACTGCAAGGAGATCCAGCCAGTCCATTCTGAAGGAGATCAGCCCTGGGATTTCTTTGGAAGGAATGATGCTAAAGCTGAAACTCCAGTACTTTGGCCACCTCATGAGAAGAGTTGACTCATTGGAAAAGACTCTGATGCTGGGAGGGATTGGGGGCAGGAGAAGAAGGGGACGACAGAGGATGAGATGGCTGGATGGCATCACTGACTCGATGGAGATGGAGTGAACTCTGGGAGATGGTGATGGACAGGGAGGCCTGGTGTGTTGCCGTTCATGGGATCGCAAAATGTCAGACACGACTGAGCGAATGAACTGATAGCTCATGCGTGGAACCGAAAAAATGGTACAAATGAACCTATTTACAAAACAGAAGTAAAGTCACAGATACAGAAAACAAACTTATGGTTACCAAAGGGGAAATTATGTGTGCGTGTGTGTGTGTGTGTGCGCTCAGTGGTGTCCACCCTTTGCGACCCCATGGACTATAGCCCGTCAGGATCCACTGTCCATGGGATGTTCCCAGGAAGGAATACTGGAGCAGGTTGCTGTTTCCTACTCCATGGGATCTTCCCAAACCAGAGATTAAACCCACATCTCTGCATTTCCTGCTTTGGCAGGTGGATTCTCTACCTTTAGTACCACCTGGAAAGCCCAAAGGGGAAAGGGGGGAGGGATTAATTGGAAGACTGGGAGTGATATATACACACAACTGTATGTAAAATAGGTAACTAAGAAGAACCTACTGTAGAGCACAGGGGACTCGACTCAATACTTTGTAATAAGCTATATGGGAATAGAATCTTAAAAAAAAGTGTGTGTATATATATATATATATATACACACACATGTGAGTGTGTGTTACTGTTCACTTTGCTAAACAGCAGAAACCAATTGTACATCAACTATACTCCAATAAAATTGATTTAAAAAATAAAATAAAATTGACATAAAAACTATAAAAAGTCTTTTTAATGTGCATGAAGCTATCAAATTCTCTTTTAGCTACTGGAAAGTAATTCCTAAATTAAATAAATTAAGGGAGTGATATCTTTGAAATATAAATAATCACTCAGTTTTAATTTGTAAAAGTTTATTTTTCACCCCTGGCTTATGTGTTCTTGTTCTCAGATGATAAATGCTTGGACAAGTCCTGAGTCTATGAGATAGTTGGAGCTGAAACATTCTAACTTGGTTTGTATTTACTACACTTTCTTGCTTTCACCCCTCAGCCACAATATCTTTCTTTATTGCAAATATCATTGTGTGTTTCTGGGATTTGAAAAACCTACCAGTGTCTTCTCAGTGTTTATGGAACGAGGCTGAATAACAGATTGCAAAAATCTTGCTTCACCCCTTAACTCTTGCTTCACCGAAACCCTGCCTTTCTGCTTCTCATTCCCAGACACCTGAAAAACACCAAATCCTCTGTCAAAAAGCTTTCTCTTTTTTCACGGCGTCAAGTGGCATATGGGTTCTTAGTTACTTAAGCAGGGATCAAACCTGTGCCCTCTGCGTTGAAAGCATGGAGTCTTAACCACTGGACTGACAGGCGAGTCCCAAGCATCTTCTTAAACATCTCCCTTCCATGTCTTTTCTCACCACTCCATCATTTATACCCAGTGATACTGTCATTCCAACTTACAGCACCACAAACACCTACAGGTGCACTCCAGCCTGTTCTAGATGGTAAGCGCCTTAAAGGATGAGCAGGTTTTTAAAATTCAGTGCCTAGCATTTGTCACAATAGCAGGCATTACCTAGGTGTACAATAAATGCTTGTGGGGTTATTCGATAAATTTCATATTAAATTGTAAAATATCTCCTTGCTTCAGGGCCTCAGCAGCAGTGCAAGGTGAAATTCTATTTAATTTAACTCAAAAGCAAAATTCAGAAAGGTCAATTTTCTGCCATATAGTCTTTCCATGTTAGAGTCAGAAGACTCAAATTTCCACCAAGAAAAAGGTAAAAACCTGACATTCTGGAATGATACATTGTTTGACATTCAATACTTTGCTCTAAAAAAAACTCAAAGTTGTAACATCAAAGCTTTAGCTCCCTAATTTCTAACAAATCACTGAGTTTCCATTACTTTGTTTCCATGGTCATGTTGATCTAATTTAAATTGTAGGCTGTAATTTTAAAGGTCAATTCTCAAGCCTTTCAACCAGAAAGGAAACTGGAGGGAAAGTTGGCTTTCAATACCAGGAAACACCAAAGTTTGATTTTAGTGTTTCTATCCTCATGTAGGTTCTGTCATTCTATGTTATAGGAATTTGAGGATTGTGCCCTGTGGTTTGGGACTCAATAAGCAGTTGTTTTTGAAAGAATCTCATTGTCTCCGTGTCTGTTGTTGCCCAATGCAATATATTCTACAGAAATGGAGTCCAAGTGAAAAGAAATCTAGACAGTATGTTAAATCTATTTTCAAGCACTACAATTTATTTCAATATATATGCCATGAAATTCTGGCTACTGCAGAGTTTTAAGCATTACTTTTGAAGATCCTGAAGACTCTCCTGTCAGGATGCCTGCTTCAGAAGACACATGCTGAAAGGCTCGTCTAGCTTGAAAACTTCCGATGCAAGCACGTGATTGTGTTCCTTCATCTCTGTGGAACTTGAACATGGATCCCTCACCACTGTGACTAACTCTATATTAGGCCTTTGATGAGCCTGTGAAAATGTAAAAAAAACCCACTTTGCATCAATAGTATCAATAACTATGACTTTACAGACACAAATGGTCCATGAATAAGGTCAAAATAATAGTAGCTACGATTTTCATTATCACTTACTATACACCAGCCACTGTACTGGGGATTTCACATACTTTATCCCATTTAATTCCCTCAAGAATCCCATACAGGGATTTCCCTGGTGGTCCAGTGGTTAAGAATCCACCTTCCCATGCAGGGGACATGGGTTCAATACCTGGTTGGTGAACTAAGATCCCACATACCATGGGACAACTAAGCCAGCATGCCATACTAGAGAAACCAGTCTGCCACAAGAAATACCCAGCACAAAGAATCCCATATAATAGATACTTTTAAGTCCATATTTTACCAATGAGGAACCCATGGCTTCGAGGGGCTGTGTACTGTATAACTCACCCGAGATTGGTTTTTGTTTGTTTTGGAGGCAGTGAGATTTCAGTTGGATATGATAAGACAGTCGACAAGCTCACAAAAATATAAATGAGGAAATCCTATATTTTGAATCTTTGTATTTGAAGGGGGGAAAAATGAAGAGGAGGAAAAGGAAGAGGAGGACAAATGCAGAGCTGGGGTTCCCAGGATGTACTTTCGACAAATGAAAGAAATTTTCACATACTGAGATATGGAAAAGTCATTTTGTCTTATACATGATTTGGCCTGAATGTTGTGCTAGCTAAAACAGCTTATCTTGTGTCAAGCATGCATTGTACATCTGTTTTAACCTTTCACTAAAGAAAAGAATGCATCTAAAAATCAAAATGGAGTAACTGTGGTTCAGATATTTAAAATAAAGCCATGTAGGTGTTGTGGATGTGGTTTCAGGCCCTTTTCCTGTATCACTGAGAACTTGAATTTTCTAACTCAAGGGCACCACCAGTCATTTTCAAAGCAACATCTGTTAGGAGCTGCTGGCCATAACTTTATGGTCTCAAGGTGTCTACCCTTGTAATCATGCAACCATTTTGCACCCAAACAACCCTTACTTAACGAGCACCCTTACCTCTCATCAACTTCAGTCCTAATCCTTGCAAACAACTTATGCAACCTGGCAGTTTTTTGCCTATTTTAGCCTGCCCCATCTTGTAGTCTGGGCTTCCTAGGTGACAAAGTGGTAAGGAATCCTCCTGCCAATGCAGGAGACACGGGTTCGATCCCTGAGTCAGGAAGACTCCCCCTAGTAGGAAAAGGCAACCCACTCCAGCATTCTTCCTTGGAAAATCCCATGGACAGAGGAGACTGGTGGGCTACAGTCCACGGGATCACAAAGAATCAGACATGACTGAGCATGCATGCATTTTGTAGTCCAGTGGAACACAATTCAGGTGTTTTTTGAATCTGCATCTCTGAAGCTATAGTCCTCAGTTATGCTCAAATGAAGCTCTTTCTCAATCCTATTATTGATCATTTTATTGATTATTTACATCCATATGACCAGCCTTCCGAAAGTTGCCAGCCTTCACCCTTTCAACTGAAGATGTAGGCAATCTAGTCTGCGTGCCTTCCAGGAAGCTTCCAGGTTTCTGGGAGAGGCTCAATGCTTCCAGCACAAAATATCTAACAGCAATCAGGCATTTGTGTTCGGAGAGTGTGCTGTGAGCAGTGCATCCACCAAGCCCTAGAAAGACCTTAGTAAACAAAACAAAGTAATGTGGATTACCTATACCCAAGTTATCTGCTTTCTGGAGGCTTCCAGTTTGCATGGGCCTCGGAGTCCATGGGGTCACTGAGGGTCAGACACGACTGAGCGACTTCACTTTCACTTTTCACTTTCATGCACTGGAGAAGGAAATGGCGACCTATTCCAGTGTTCTTGCCTGGAGAATCCCAGGGACGAGGGAGCCTGGTGGACTGCCATCTGTGGGGTCGCACAGAGTCGGACATGACTGAAGTGACTTAGCAGCAGCAGCTAGCATATGTAATTTTGGGGAGACCACCTTAAATAAGAATATCAAAAATTATTAAAATAAAATTAGGTACAAAGGTGAATGCCAATTTAAAAAACAAACAAACAGAAATGAACAAATAACTTTTAAATCCTGGCAAATAACATGAAGAGACACTAGAGATGCAGCTTCAATGCTTGGAGGAGGAAACTGCAATCCACTCCAGTATTCTTGCCTGGAGAATCCCTGGGCAGAGCGTCCTGGTGGGCTACAGTTCATGGGGTCACAAAAAGTTGGACACAACTGAGCACACACACACACAAATAACATAAATATGCAAAAATACATAACAGTTTTGAAAAATAGTGTAACATTTTAATTAACTACCTTCCTAATACTTACCCATAGTATTTTTTCCCTACATTTTTTGACTGCATGGTCTTTGATCATTTCTCACATGAAGATTCTTGAATATCTTTCTCTTCAAACAAAATAGGAAGAAAATCTAGTCTTTCCTCAAGTGTGATTGATGCAAATTGTTTTTGTTATTGATATTTTAACCAAAGTTTAGTTCAGCTTCAGTATTTGTTATTGAGAGTGACATTTTTAGTATTTTTGTCAATTTGGGAAAGCCTTTATTGAATTTCTTTTATATTTGAGCTGCTAGAGATAATTCTGCTGCAGAGCGTGCCCTATGAATAGCAAAAATATTCTGAAAATTTTTATGTTGTGTGATTTCCATGGAAGAAGAAACTATATGGTACAGCACTAGCCATCTTCTTGACAGGAGATAATTCTCATTTTGAAAGCATAAACAAATCTTCCTTTGTTCGTTTTTTATTTTTAGTAACTAGTAGAATTTTCCACACGCCTCTGTCTTCACACATGTCAGTCCACATACTAGGTGCCACGGGACATGTTCATATCAGGATGTGACATCTAGCCTTGACTTTCACGTGTCAGGTGAACCAGAGCAACGGACTGGGGAACCAGTACAGGTAAAGGGCCTCTCCTCATCAGGACAACTAGAAACAACTTGGCTGTTCAAGACAGTGGCTGTGAACCACATTCAAACATCCCTCTAAGTTCAACTAAACCAATTTGCCTAAATCTCAAACATACCTACGGTCAATTTAACACAACCCACCCAGTGGGGGAGTGAAGAAAAATTTGGTGGCGCTAAGGGTAAAGAATCCACCTGCCAATGCAGGAGGCATGCAAGAGATGTGGGTTCGATCCCTGGCCCAGGAAGATCCCCTGGAGTAGGAAACGGCAACCCACTCCAGTATTGTTGCCTGAGAAATTCCACAGGCAGATGAGCCTGGAGGGCTGCCGTCCATGGGATCCAGAAACAGTCAGACACAGCTGAGCAACTGAGCACACGGGCTAGTGTGAGGAGAACTTTGGTCTTAACCAATGACAGCGAAAGCGTCTTCCTTTTGGAAATGTCACACACACCTCAAGCGGACACGCTATAGGACCCCTCCCAGCAACTCAAGAAAAACTGGCTTCACTGGAAAGCTGGTTTTAATGTAGATTGCAAACATTTGAGAGATCCAAATGCAAGGAGATCCAGCCAGTCCATCCTAAAGGAGATCAGTCCTGAGTGTTCATTGAAAAGAATGATGTTGAAGCTGAAACTCCAATACTTTGGCCACCTGATATGAAGAGCTGACTCATTTGAAAAGACCCTGATGCTGGGAAAGATTGAAGGCAGGAGGAGAAGGGGACGACAGAGGATGAGATGGCTGGATAGCATCACCAACTCAATGGACATGAGTTTGGGTGAACTCCAGGAGCTGGTGATGGACAGGGAGGCCTGGTGTGCTGCAGTCCATGGGATCACAAGGAATTGGACACGACTGAGCAACTGAACTGAACTGAACTGGACAAGTTCTCAACAGAAAAGGAGAGTGGAATTTTCTCAGGGGACATTTGACAATGATTGGAGACTATTTTTGGATGTCATAACTGGAGTGAGGGATGGGAAGATTGCTGATGGCATCTAAGGGGTGAATACCACTAAACATCCTATAATGCACAGGAGAAGCTCCCTCCCCAATAAAGAATCATCTGCCCCACCATGTTAATACTGCTGAGACTGAGAAGCCCTGAGTGAGACAAATCAAACTCAAGTAAGGAAGTCAAACAAGAACAAGATCATTCAAATAGACAGTCATAAAAGTCATTGAGGTATCAGATCAGACCGTGTCTGAAAGGGGAGGGCTCTTCTAAATAGGTGGTAATGAAGGTGTCACCAATGAGACAGAGAGGACTCCTGAGCTGAGACCTGAACAGAGGAGTCAGGGTAGAAAGATCTGGAGAGAAAGCATTTCAGAGAGAAGTACAAAAGCAAAAGGTGGTGAGGGTCTTAGTGTATTAAGAAACTGAGCAGGTGAGTGTAACTGGATACTAGTGAGCAAATGGCTTCCCAGGTGGTGTGCTAAAGTCGCTTCAACTGTGTCCAACTCTGTGCAACCCTTCGGACTGTAGCCTGCTAGGCTCCTCTGTCCATGGGATTCTCCAGACAAGAATACCGGGGTAGGTTGCAGGCCCTCCTCCAGGGGATCTTCCTAAGCCAGGGATCAAACCCTCATCTCTTTCATCTCCTGCACTGGCAGGCAGTTTCTTTACCACTACCACCACCTGGGAAACCAACGCAGGAGACATAAGAGACACGGGTTTGACACTGGAGGAGGGCATAGCAACTCACTCCAGTATTCTTGCCTGGAGAATCCTATGCACCGAGGAGCCTGGCAGGCTACAGTCCATGAGGTCACAAAGAGTCACACACAACTGAAACAACTTCGCACACACAAGCAAAAGATGGAGCCCAAAGATGCAGGGCCTTGTAGATCAGGGCTTGCCAGGGGGCACCATAGTAGAGAACCCACTTAGCGATGCAAGATAGACAGGAGATGGTTGGATCTCTGGATTGGGAAGATCCTCTGGGTAGAAAATGGCAACCTACTCCTGTATTCTTTCCTGGAGAATCCCCATGGACAGAGGAGCCTGGCGGGCTGCAGTCCAGGGGGTCACAAAGAGAGCACAATGAAGGAGACATAAGACACACGAGTAGACCAGGGTATTCAAAGGGAAAGTGAAGTGATCTACCTTAATCTGTAAAAGGCTGTGCTGCTACAGTGTGGAAAAGAAGCGTTGAAGAGAACAAAGGCTTCAGGGAGAGAGACTGGTAAGAGTTTGTGATTGTCCAGGAAAGTGACAATGGTAGCCTGAAAAAGGTCATACAATGGAAAGGGAAGTAATGGACAGAAGGGGGATTTACTCTGGAAATTGAGCTTAGAGTTCTTGCTGAGAGATTGAATGTAAGAAAAAATAAGGAGCGGGCTTAAAGAATGACCACAGATTTGTGACTGAGTAACCAGATAGATGTTCATGTGATTTTCCTGAGATGGGGAATAAATATTTTGGTGGGTGGCAAAATCTTCTATCTGGCCATTGTGACAAAATCTTCTGTCTGGCCATTGTACATTCAAAATGCCTAATAGGCATTCAAATGGAAATGATAAAGAGGCAGACAACTGGATGGAGGAGTTCTGCATTCAATGGAGAGGTCAGGGCTGGAAATATAAATGTACCAGTCATCAGCATATAGATGGCATTTAAAGCAATAAAAATTCTGTCAGCTACATAGGCTTAAAACTTTCATTACGATGAGCATTAACTACAATTTATTGCATCTGATGTTTCACCTAAAAGAATTTTAACTGTGCTTAATTTTAAACTGCCAAGTGACTCTGAAATTCCAAGGACTCACGATTTAGGGACAAAATATCTACCAAACGAAATGATATGCATATTGCTGAAAAGCCCTTATTCCACTCTCAGGAAACAAGAAGCTGAAAGCCCTGAAGACCCCCCCAAGCCTTCACCTCTATCCCAGAGTAATTCTTAGTTCCAGACCCTCAAGGCAGACTGCTGACTCAACACCACTCAACACCATTGCCATCTTAGAAATCTTTCCAAATCTTCCAAGCCTGAGTCCAACCCCTGTATTTATTCAGTCTCCCTGTTTGTCCATGTTCCCAAACTGCTAATGGGATTGTTTAGCATACCTCTACCTGCTACTAGAAGGAAATTTTAAAATATCAGTGTTAGTGTCCTGTTAAGTGAGAAATGGGAGATCTATGCTCCAAATAGTCCTTTATGATTCAGACAAAGGAAGACTCTGCCATTGTAAATATGCAGTTTCCAGAGTTTCTCTAGAACTATGAAACAGGAGACAAAGGAAGAGAAACAGCTGAGAAACCACACTGCAAGAAGCAACATACATCCCATCCAATCACCTCCCATTGATGAGGACACGCCATATGATCTGTGCAAGGTGCACTGGGCAATGAAGCATCCGGCCAAGAACCCATTCAAGAGCACACAGATCTCTGATAAAGACCTTGGCTCACCTCCCACTTATTTACTGCTCAGTCCCCACCTTCAGAGGGTAAGCTTCCTGAGAATGAGTACTATATCTTGTTCAGCATTATGTGTCCAGATATTAATGCAGTCTCAAAGGAGACACTGATACATGGGTCTAAAGTCCAGATTCCAGGGATTATCTACACCCTAAATTATTATCCTATAGGTACTGTGTATGAATCTTTTTCAAGGATTTTGTGGTTATGACTAAGACTAAGGGAAAAAAAATGACTTCCTGCCTGTGTCTTGAAGTATCTATCATGACTGATCCTGACCAGGAGCACTGACTTCAGCAAAAAAAAGTAAGGATAATTAAATGACATTATTATTCATAATATTAAACTTGAGGTGGAGGAATGACCAACAAGGGACCCAAGAAAATGGAATGGTTTGCAAACTGTAAACAAGAGCCCACTCCCATGAATGGTGCCTGTGTAAAGCATGGCATTGCTTTTCCAAAGGGAAATTGTCACAATAGCTTTGCCATTCTACCCCTCCATGGAACTCCTCTGTTCATAAAAGCCTTGGATGCAAGAAATGCCTGATGGCCCACACTGATTTTAACACTGAGAAGATTAATGATGTGTAACACAAGATAGAAGAGGCAGCGTCACACCAAACACATCTGCTTTTCTATGGTAAGCAGCCAAGTGGTGTTTCCAAGGGCCCATATGGTCTTTGTATTAACAGAACCGTGTCAGGTAACAGCACACTGTTTTGAGAGACTGCTTGAACTGAGAGCACTCAGTTCCATTCCAATGCACAACCTCGTCTTAGTGCTTTGTTTAATGTGACTTGCCAGACAAAGCATGATCAAATAACAGGTTTCCTTAAGTCTGAGAGTCTGTGGGCAGAAACGTTACATCCAACAAGAGACAGGAGAAGAATTAGACTGGAACGTCTTAATACCCTCAGACAAATCATGAGCTAGAAGTTTAGGCAAACAATGGAAGATGACTTGAAACTGGTCAAGTAAGATTTGTTAATGATGTCTGAAGTCTTGGCCATAGAAAAGAACGAGAAGCTGGTCCTAGCCGAGGCTGGAAAAATCGACAGTGTACAAAGCCTGAACTTGGAAAACTGAGGCACAGCTAATGCAGACATGAGCAGCTGGACACCCAATAGATATGATGCTGCCAACATTATGCCATCATTTACTTATCAGAGGTAACACATTACAGTGAAATTAGGTCCTTCCATCCATAAGAGATAACGGTACTCCTCTGCTCAAAGCCCTCCAATGGCTCATGAGTCTACTCGGGCGAAAACTAAAGTCTTATCAAAGGCATTTAAGGTCCCACCACATATGAACTCATCTCTTTCAACTTGGACCACATTGCCACTTTGCTAGTCTTTAAACTTGGCAATCATGCTCCCACCTTAGGTTTTGTATGTCTTACTTGCTCTGCTTAGAAGGTTCTCACAGAGGTCTGCATGGTCTGCTTATTTCCTACACCTTTAATCCAAGTTTCAGCTTCAAGGTCACCTCCTCAATGGGATCCTACCTGGCCATCCTTTCTGAAATAGCAGCTTCCTTCTACACACTGGCCTTAATTTACTTTTATCCACAGCATTTGCTACCATCTGACATGTTTTCCTACATATTTGTTTATCTTCATCCTTCCCTAAAATGTAATCTGTGGAAGCAAGGAGCTTTGTTTTGTTCACCTCTAGAATGGCAGTGCAAGGACAGTGTCTGAATCAGGGTGAAAATTGTCCACCAAATGCATATGGTGGGACTGTAGTGGTAGTCCCTGGGCCTCAACTGGTTGTGTAAGAGACTTCTGGGTAGGAACAAACAGTGAAGAACTAATCAAAAGTACTTCTTCATATCTGTACTATCATGTTCCAGATAGGCATTGTTCCAGATATGATTTCAAGTGGGGCTTCCATAAATTCAATGAAGCAAGCATTATTGTCTCTGTATTAAAGATGGAAACGTGAAGCAATAGAACAGATAGTAAGTTACAGAGCAGAACTGAATCTCAGCCCAGCATAATTCCATGGTAAAAGCAATCTTAGATAAGAAGGAGGCAAAATGTGGGCAATTAAAAATGCCTTTTATCACTGTTGTTTTCCCAAGCCCCTAACATTAAAAAGAAAAACTACAAAAAGAAGGTTTAAAACCTACACAGATAAATAGAAACTAAAGGAGAAAAGACAGGGAAAGAGGGCAACATATTATGAGACTCAAAGTGATGCTGGGCCTGGTAGATGTGTCAAAGCAGATTTCTGAGAGACTGCAGAGGAAGAAGCTGATGACAAGGAAATCAGTTTGAGCTTCAGAACCTAGGACAGGCTCAGGCATTGGAGGCATCAGCTATATAGAGGGTGAGGGTAAAACGAGAGGCTCAGAGTACATGAATTAGTGGAGAGTCTATGTAAGGAGAGCTCAGTACTGCCCACCACCGCCCCAGGACATCCTCCCACCATTACTGCCTTCCCTCTGCCTAACAGGAGATGTAAAATTATTATGGGAAGATACTGAATCAGAATGGGCTTCAGACCAAGAGAAAACAGTGAGAAAGAAGAGCCTCACTAGTTAAGGGAGCAGAAAGGGAGGTCTCTGGGCCCTTTGCCTTCCAGGCTCCCAGAGATGGTGGTCAGCTGAGGACTGTCCTTGAAACATGTATACTGTCATGTAAGAAATGAATCGCCAGTCTGGGTTCGATGCAGGATACAGGATGCTTGGGGCTGGTGCACGGGGATGATCCAGGGAGATGGTATGGGGTGGGAGGTGGGAGGGGGGTTCATGTTTGGGAACTCATGTACACCCGTGGTGGATTCATGTCAATGTATGGCAACACCAATACAGTATTGTAAAGTAAAATAAAGTAAAAATAAAATTTTTTTTTAAATGAACATCCAAAATTTTTATCTTCTGTGATAGGAAGATGGTAGACACTGTCTAACGTTGATAAACAAGGGAACAGCAAGCATATATACTTTCTTTAGAAACATAGAAACTTGGCATATACCCTGAGAAAATCATAACTCAAAAAGACACATATACTCTGATGTGTTCATTGCAGCACTATTTGCAGTAGCCAGGACATGAAAACAACCCAGATGTCCATCAACAGATGAATGGATAAAGAAGCCATGGCATCTGTATACAATGGAATATCATTATTGTTGTTCAGTCACTAAGTCATGTCCGACTCTTTATGACCCCATGGACTGCAGAATGGCAGGCTTCCCGTTCCTCACTGTCTCCTGGAGTATGCCCAAGTTCATGTCCATTGAATTGGTGATGCTATCCAACCACTTCATCCTCTGCCACTCTCTTCTCCTTCTGCCTTCAATCTTTGCCAGCATCAAGACTTTTTCCAATGAGTCGGCTGTGTGTATCAGGTGGCCAAAGAATCCCATGAACAATGGAATATTACTCAGCCATAAAAAGGAGCACAATTGGTTCATTTGTTGAGATGTGAGTGAATTTAGAGTCTGTTATACAGAGTGAAGTAAGTCAGAAAAAGAAAAACAAATATCATATATTAATGCATACATGTAGAACCTAGAAAAATGGTACAAATGAACCTATTTGCAAAACAGGAACAGAGACACAGACATAGAGAATGGGCCTGTGGACCCTGGGGAAGGGGAAGGAAGGACAAATTGTGAGATATGATTGATCTCGTGTAAAAAACAAGCAAAAAAAAGTAGCTAGTGGGAATCTGCTATATAGCACAGGAAGCTCAGCTCAGTGCTCTGTGATGACCTAGATGGGTGAGACTAGGGGAGGTGGGACGGAGGTCCAAGAGAGAGGGGATATGTGTATACATATAGCTTATTGACTTCCCTGGTGGCTCAGATGGTAAAGCGTCTGCCTACAATGCAGGAGACCCGGGTTTGATCCCTGGTTTGGGAAGATCCTCTGGAGAAGGAAATGGCAACCCACGCCAGTACTCCTGGCTGGAAAATCCCATGGACGGAGGAGTGTGGTAGGCTACAGTCCATAGGATTGCAAAGAGTCAGACACTGCTAAGTGACTTCACTTCACTTCATAGCTTGTTTACTTCATTATACAGTAGAAATTATCACAACATTGTAAAGCAATTATGCTCCAATGAAATAAAAAGTAATCCAGGAAAATAAAGCAGAATTGACTTACAAATAATTTAGTCTCTGGAGTGGAACTCAGGGGTGAGAAAGAGTAGGACAAAGGGCAGCTGTGTGTCATGAAATTTCCTCTAGTACTGCTTGACTTATCCATCTTTATATCATATCACATTAACAAATTTTTTTTAATTAAAAAGACAAAGAATGACAGATAAATTTGCCATGTGTATTATCACCCAAATTTTGCTTTTTAACAATTCTACCAAATTTCTGATGCAAGTAAGTTTTCAGGACTGGACTAAAACCATCCAGAAACTATTGACATATGCTGACCAGACTTCTCTGCCCAAGTTCCTGACCGTCTGTGCTACTGAAATTAGTCCCTGCTGAGAACTAAAGCAGAGGCTTTCCTGCCACTAGAAATGTTGCCATATTTTCTCATTTGTTTGGTGTCCTGAGCTGTCTGTTTATAAGTAATACTGAGATACTTAAAGTCTGATTTGAAGCTCAATGGACCTGAGTGAGTCAAGTTGATTGGTGACTTTTCTGTTTACTCACTTATTATTATTCCAGAGACTGATACAGATGGGCCTGTGTGTCATCTTTATTTTGACTCAAGGTCACAGAAGTCTACCCACCACAGCGTGACAATAGCAGAAACACCAGCTGAGTTTTCCCTAAATCATCTTGTGCAGAATTCCCTTCCATAACCACTGAGGGCTCATGGAGGTCTTCTTCGCCCAACAGAATGAACAATGGTTCTGTAACCTCTGAAAATCCTGATGTAGGGACTTCTCCTATGTCTGCACCCAGCAGAGATGCAGCCTCAAAAGAAAGCTACATACCTACCCCTTTCTCTCAGCAAGAGTGGAGAGAATGAAAACAACATGAACAAGGCTCCAAAGGACCGCTTTTATTCATTCAGCCACTGTGGTCTGCACCACGCGCAGGGTCAGAGGGGAGGCATAGGAGTGGGCGCTTGAGTCTCTAGCATCTAATCCTAGCCTCTGTTGAAGGTCTACTCTTGAGTCGCCTGTCTCCTGTCACTGTTTGCTCTCACCCCACAGCTAGTGGAAGAGAAGGCGACAGCTTCTGAGACTCTGCCACAGCAGGATTTCTTTTCCCCTTGCTCTTAAGAATTCTATGCACAAATGTACAGCATCCATGGATTTTAAAAATAGGCGTTGTTTTGTCAAGTGCTCTCATAGGAGATGAGCTGTGTTCCACACCTCCATTCTTTTCAAGAGAGATGGAAACCCCACGGCCCCCACTCCTGGCTGGCTGTCAGAACAAAACGGAAAACAGGCATACAACCTGCCCGCCGTTGTTGGAGACCGAAAGGCAAGGCGGCTGTGAAGATGGGGGAAGAAACCCTTTCACCAAAATAAAAGTGAAGCATCTCAATGTGCTTTTTATTCTAAATTTCTTCCTCTTCCTAGAAGGCTGTAATCTAATCAAGACTATTATTTTATGAAGTAGTTTGAAATTAAGTAGGAAGTTTCAAAAGAAGATGACATTGTTCAAACTCCTACCAAGAATGAAACGCTTCGTCATCATCACTCTTAACCGGCTTGAAGACAGTGCCTTTATCTCTAACTTAGACATACGGACACAGCACCAGGTGGCTGGCTGAATTGCTTTCAGTGGCGCCATCTAAGAGTAACGAGGACGTGGAACGATCTCACCTTTGACCTATTTAAAATGCAACTTTACAGAATGGTCCTTGCCTTCAGGATGGTTGACTTAGATTTTTAACCTCACCATGGTGTGAAAGCCATACACATTCAGTAGAACCTGTACCTCAGCTTTTGAATGCTGGTCTTTTCTCAAGACTAGCGATGCGTAGTAGGACAGTCTCATGATGCTGGGTGGCTGCAGCAAGCTTCAGCACCCAGTCAGCCTGTGATCACAAAGGTAAGCAACCAGTATACTTAAAATCATTCTGCACACACAGTATTCAATTATGTGAGATAGTCAACATTTTATTATAAAATAAGCTTTATATTATGTGCAAACAAATACTGTTCAATTCCATCTGCTTGAGATACCTAAAATAGTCAAATTCATAGTCAGGAAGTACATTGGTAGATGTCAGCATCATGGGGGGTGGGGGAGAATGGGGGGTTAGTGGTTAATGGGGATGGAGTTTCACTTTTTGCTGTGTACTCACAAAGCTGTGTCTGACTCTTTTGCAACCCCATGGACCGTAACCCACCAGGCTCCTCTGTTCATGGGATTTCCCACGTGAGGATACTGGAGTGGGTTGCCATTTCCTTCTCCAGGGGATCTTCCCAAGCCAGGGATCACACCCAGGTCTCAGTTTAGGAAGGTGAAAAATTCAGGAGATGGATGATGATGAGAGTCCCTAGACATTGTGAATGTACTTAGTGTCACTGAACTGAAGTGCACAGTTAAATATGGTTAAAATAGTGTGCTTTATATTATATGATTTTACCACAATTAAAAGCATTTAAATATATATAACATATATTTAAATGTTTATATATGTGTGTAAATATATATATATATATATATATAATGGGCTTTGTGTTAGGTAATATTGCCCAACCATAGACTAATATAAGTGTTCTGAGCACATTTCCAGGAGACTGGGCCAAGTAACACTGTTGAGTAGATTAGGTGTAGTATTAAATGCATTTCAAAGTATTATATTTCAGTTTATCTGATGACTTCCCCAAGCAGGAAATGCAGAAAGAAACCTCAGTCTTTTTCCTGGTTGCTATTTCACCTCCTCCCTGACCTGCCCACCTCTAGGTTTTCTCTCTATCAGATGCAGGGAGGGAGAGGGGGGTAGGGCACAGAGACTCCCAAGCTGCTGATCCGGTCTATGCTGCCTCCCTGCATGTGAGAAAGCGGACTCCATCTCTAGTGGGTACCTTTGTGGACTCTCTGACAATGCTTAAGCCTCAGGAGATACAGTTTTCCTCTGGGTGTCTTTTGACTCTCCAGGTTGGTTTCTGCTGATTTGCTCCATAGAAATGCTTCTTCCACTGGAGTCCCATCACCCTTCAAGGAGGTCACCTCAGGAAAAACATAAAATGACTCCAGGTCAGTTTTTTTACATTTGTCTCACAGGAAAGTCCCATGTACTCAGTCGTTCAGTCATTTCCAACTCTTTGCAACCCCATAGACTATAGCCTGCCAGGCTCCTTTGTCCATGGGATTTCCCAGGGAAGAGTACCAGAGTGGGTTGCCATTTCCTTCTACAAGAAAGACCCATGCAAGACCTTTAAGCACTTTCTTCTCCATCTGGAAATTTTCTTTGGAATTCTTTATCTAATATCTTTAAAGATCCCTCACTTAATAGTTAGAAGGATCCTTCTGTGGCATGGACAAAAGATTGAAAGTGAAGTGAAAATCACTCAGTTGTGTCCAACTCTTTGCAACCCTATGGACTATACAGTCCATGGAACTCTCCAGGCCAGAATACTGGGGTGGGTAGCTGTTCCCTTCTCCAGGGGATCTTCCCAACTCAGGGATCAAACCCAGGTCTCCTGCATTGCAGGCAGATTCTTTACCAGCTGAGCCACCAGGGAATCCCAAGAATATAGGAGTGGGTAGCCTGTCCCTCCCCTAGCATATCTTCCTGACCCAGGAATCAAACCAGGGTCTCCTGCATTGCAGGCAGATTCCTTACCAGCTGAGCTACCGAGGAAGCCCAAAAGACTGAAAGCAGAGTTGAAATACATGCCTGGGGACTCCAAGCTTGTCCTCTTTTCTATGGGACCATTCTGATCCTACAAACAACTGCTGCCATCCATTGATGGGACCACAAAGACTCCCCATAACTGTCACAAAATTTCCCAGCACACTCTTGGGGGAGGTGGAAAAATATTTAAGGTGTTTTAGATACAAAGGCCAAAATAAGGTTGACATTTTCTGAAATATGAGTTGTTGGTTGACATAGGGGTTTGATAATCTGAAGGGAAACCTCTCATGACCATAAGACATCAAGACGACCAACATTCCTGGCAGTGAATACACTAAGCACAGTCTGATCTAATATAACACTCAGTTGGCTCACTCACAGGGGTTTAGTAACTCTGGTTGTGTCATGTCATGAATTATTAGGATTGGAATATCCGTTAGGACACGTATTCCAGCAGAAGTGAATGACAAATCCAACTAGCATATGAGAGATCCAGAACTCAGATTCACAACTCAGGATTGGTTTCTTATTCCATGTCTTCATCTTTTTCACTTTATATTTGGCATTATTTCCCAGAAATTAAAAAAAAAAAAGAAAAAAAATCAAGTAATGGTAGATATGTTTTGAGAAATTACATTCACAGTTACGAGACTTGATGAAATTCTAAAATGTCATCTACATTTCCATTGAGTTTTGCATTATTAATACTATGCTGCTTTCTTAAGACCCAAGTATAGAAAAAGAGCAGAGGTGATGCTTGTTAGACTCCATTCATATGTCATCTTTCCATTTTTATGCCAAAGCATCCCAAACTATGCATTCTGCTGTACAGATAATTTCCCTAGGTATATTGAAAAATGAGTCCAAAGCATCATTTATGTTCAGCATGATGCATTCATATTGCACCATGCTTAGTTAAAAAAATAAAGCTTTATGGAAGATTTTTATATTTTGGACTTTGTTCACCTGTTTCCAATCTTTGAAATATCTGCCTCATTAACACTAGCATTTTCTGATGAACCAACTTCTGAGAGCTAGACAGAAACATACAGGGTCAAAATATTGTGTGTTTCACACAATGGGAAGCGAAGACAGTGATCCCTCCATGACATCCTGAGGTGCCTAGGATGCTCAGAGCAAATACAGCCTTCTCTTCAGAGGGTATCCTTGGAGGAGAGCCAGCATCCAGTCTGGAGAAAAAGGATGAAGGAAACATTTCAGAAAGAGGCTGTGCAAGAGATCACAGTGGGAAAGTTTTGGAATAGGGGAAGGGCATGGGACAGGGCCAGGTTAAGGGGTGTGCAAAGTAGTTAAGGGAAAGAATTCTGACCCTGATAGATGACATAAAAGGTGTAAACTTACAATGGTGACAGAATGGTTAGGGTTATGAGGCATAATGGGAGAGACACAAGAACATTTTTCTCCTTATACATTTTTATACATTCTATATAGTTCTGGGAAAATCAAGAGAGGCAGACTCATCTCCCCCATTTTCCCCTATACCTAAGCACTTGGGGGTGCTTAGTTCCCAGGGCCCTGGCCTAGAATAATTGAGGTAGTCTTTGATTAGAGAAAGAAATGAGAGAGATCTTCTTTAGTGCAATCAATCTGGGGGTAGAAAGGGGGATGGGATTGTGAAAGGGTACAAAGGATTCTTTAACTGTATTTGCAAGGCTTTTATCTCTCTAAAATAAATCTGATAAAACCAAAAAGTTAAAATTGCAGTGCAAATTCAATTGTTTTAAGGTTCTTTCTGGGTTAAATAAATAAATCAGAGCTGGACTGACCTATAATAATTAACCTGTACTAACCTTATCACCCTGGCATTTATCTCATTATTTTATGTAAACTATAAAGCCATGAAGATTTTAACTTACAGGACACCAAAGATCATGCATCCTTAACACATGATTAAGTACAGTTAGAGCCATGTATTGACTTTTTAACATAATGGTTCAATTACCCTGGTTCAATTCAGTTCAGTTCAGTTCAGTCGCTCAGCCATGTCCGACTCTTTGCGACCCCATGAATTGCATCACGCCAGGCCTCCCTGTCCAACACCAACTCCCGGAGTTCACCCAAACTCATGTCCATCGAGTCAGTGATGCCATCCAGTCATCTCATCCTCTGTCGTCCCCTTCTCCTCCTGCCCCCAATCCCTCCCAGCATCAGAGTCTTTTCCAATGAGTCAACTCTTCACATGAGATGGCCAAAGTATTAGAGTTTCAGCTTCAGCACCATTCCTTCCAAAGAGCACCCAGGACTGATCTCCTTTAGAATGGACTGGTTGGATCTCCTTGCAGTCCGAGGGACTCTCAAGAGTCTTGTCCAACACCACACTTCAAAAGCATCTATTCTTCGGCGCTCAGCTTTCTTCACAGTCCAACTCTCACATCCATACATGACCACTGGAAAAACCATGTCTCTGCTTTTTAATATGCTATCTAACCTGGTTCAATTAACCTGGTGAAATAAGAGAAAACACACCAACAAGCCTGTTCTCCGTCGAGCCTATTCCGCGTCAGTCTCTGTCACAGGGATGAAATTTAGGATAGAGTTAAATGGTTAAGAATATCCCCTAAGATGTCACTGAATCTGTCTTTCCACTAATTCCTGGGGAACAGGAAAAAATCTCTAATTAGTACCTCTTTCTTTTCATTTGTTTTGTTTTTAATCTTTTTTTAATGAAAGGAGAAGAGAATAAAGATTAAGAGACTGGAGGAGGGCAGAGAAAGGAAGGGTAGAAAGGAGAAGAGAGAAGTAAAGAGAAGAGATGAGGTGTTTTCTTGGTGAGCCAGTGATTAAGGCTCCATGCTCCCAATAAACTTTCGATCTCTGGTCGGGAAACTGAGATTCCTGCATGCCGTAGAGTGGAACTAAAAAGTAAAACAAAATTAATTGTTTGAATAAATAAATGTGCATGTGCTTTTTTTTTTTTTTAATAAAGAGAAGACGAGAGGAAGGGAAGGAGGAAGAGGAAAAAGGTGGAAATAGTGCCGTAGAGCCTGGAGAGGGGGGAAGAAAAGGGGAGGGGGAGGAGACTGCAGGGGAGGAAGAGGAGGACGAAAGTAGAAAGTAAAACTTGGAAAGGAGATTACTTCCTTAAAAAGTGACCAGAGAAATGATGCTGCAAAACCCACCAGACCCTTGATTAAAAGAGGTCCCAGCAGTTAACAGAGCTTGGTTTTTCCTTTAATAAAAAATTTAAAGATGAGCTGCTAATATCTGATGTCAACAAAAATTAAGGCTCTACTTGTGGCATTTAATTTGGTAAAAAAAAAAAAAAGAGAGAGAGAGAGAGAGTTGGACAAAATTAAATAGGTCAAGTGAATAGTTCAAAATGAAGCTTTTTAGCAAATGTATATTCCCTAACAACTTGTGTTACATTGGTACATTTTTAGGGCCTCACGGGGAAGTTCTCTAATGCTTCATGCCACTTATAGAACCTTATTTCCTACTCCAATCATTTTTTATTCTCTTTCTGTGAGGTTTGTGTTAGAAACACCTTAATTGGTAAGCATTATAATAAGCCACCTGAAAAGACAAATTGTATTAGCATGAACAAATGTTTTAGGAAAAGAAATTTTTCTCCAATTTACGCAATCTAAAAAAATGATACAAAGTTTGTAGAAAATAAGAGGCATAACTGGCCAAAAATTATATCATATAGTTTCTTAAGCTTTTATGTGTTTTTGATTGTGTGGGATCTTTGTTGCTTTGCTGGCTTTTCTCTGGTTGCAGCGTCTGAAGGCTACTCTTCATTGCAATGTGTGAGCTTCTTGTTGCGGTGACTTTCCTTGTTGCGGAGCTGGGTCTCTAGGGTGCCATACCTTCAGTAATTAATGCTCTCAGGCTCGCGACCACAGGCTCAACAGTGGTGGCACACAGGCTTAGTTGACCAGGAGCATGTGGGATCTTTCCGGACCAGGGATCAAACCCGTGTTTTCGGCACTGGCAGGTGGATTCTTCCCCACTGAGCCTCCAGGGAAGCCCCCTAAAATTATATTTTCAATTAAACTTTCCAACTGCTTTTATTTTGTAATTTACAATGTTACTTTCCCTTGTCATAAGAACAATGCATTCTCATCACAGAATATGCAGATTAACAAGAAGAAGACTATCCATAACCTTAGCTTCTCAGAAGCCCCATCATCAAAAGTCAAAACGTGTCTTAACATCCCAATAATTATTTTCACACAAAAAATATCTGACCAGTTCACCTGACCCCTAGCCGTGTATATACAATGAAGGCCAGCAACAGTGTTACCCACTAGAAATTTTTAAATTGTTTTCTGATTTCCTTTTCAATCTATAATTTCATGTGATTCCTGGAAATACCAATTGGTTTTGACTCCCATCCGGAAGCCTGGCTTCACAGTATGTAGAGTTGTCAGTGGATTTAACCAGCTCCCTGCTGGACACTGCCTGCTCCTGAACCAGCTCAAGGTGCTGTATCTCTAGGAAGATTTAAACTTTCACTTAATTAGTTATTTTTACCCTTTATCAGTTTCATTGTAGTATCCAGTAGCAAAGATTCTTTGGGTAGGCAGGGAAAACCTCAAGATGTGTTTTTGTATTAATCTGAGAGATGAACAGAAGGCACTCTACCATGGATCCAAGAACCAAAATGAAGCAAGAAATGCAGATATGGGGAACTGACAGTAGAGCCAAGAGTAGAAACGAAGTAAGTGTAATAGGGGTGCAGCCAATGGAGGCCAGACTCTGCTTTGAGTACTGTGTGCTGAAAGAAGATCCTGAGTAATCCCCCAGAGACACTTTATTTCTCATAGAGATAAACGAAGTTAGTGAAACCGAAAGAATAACAAAACTTCATAGTGAAGTTTGCTTGTGAAGGCATGAGTGCATTTTGCAAGACTAGGAAAAGGAATGGAACTAAAAAGGGGCTTCCAACATCCAAGAACCTAGACAAGCTTACAAACTCAGTTTCAATAGAAAGCCAGGAATTACGTAATGCCATTCATTCACTCATCATAACTTCTACTTCTCAAGTGTATGACTATCTTATGAGAGAGTTCTGAAAGTACTCAGCTTCCAATCAAGAAAGCACTTTACTCTTACTCTGCAACATTAGCCAGGTGAGTGACAATCAGTGGAGAATCTTTTTATATCTAAACTTATGGCAATGCATGTTCTAACAATCCCACTTCTGCCTGTATATCGAAAAGAAATGAAAACGGTGTCTCAAATAGGTATCTACACTCCCGTGTTTATTGCAGTATTGTTCACAATGGTCAGGATACAGAAAGAAGGTAGGTGCCCAAAACGATGAAGAAATAAAGATGTGAGATTGGTCAATAGAGAGATAGATAGACAAAGAAATATTATTCAGCCATTATAAAGAACAGTATCTTCTTATTTGCAACAACATGGATGAAACAACATAGATGAAACTTCAGGGCATTAGTGAAGTGAAAAAGTCAGACCAAAAATACAAATACTGCATAATATTATTTATATGTGCAACCTAAAAAAGGCAAACTAGCCTGATCAAATAATGGCACAAGTCGTTTTTACATCATACGCATTTTTCTCTCCCACACTGGAATATTACACCTATAAGGCAAATAGCAAATTTTCATTTCCCTCCCAGTATTTCGCAAAGAATTCGCCAAAAGGTAGACTAATATTAGGGGAATGTCCAATAAAATGAAACCGCTTAGTCTTTTACAAAAGCTAAGGGTATGAGAAAATGTCAGCTATTCACCAGAGAGAAAACTGAAATCTCCATAATAAAAGCATGAACTAACCTATACTGAAACATCCTAATGAGGTTTAAATCATCAAAGCCATCCTATCTTTATTTTCTTTCAAGACAGAGCTTGCAAAGCACTTGCAAAATTGAATAGACTTTTATTTATTAATATTTGCCTCTTCATTGTTGGGTGAAATGTGAATTTCTAGTGGTAGGTTTCATTGATTTCTGTCAAACTGGACAAAAATTAATAGAGTTAGTCTATCCTTTCAGCAAGAAAATTAAGAAAGCTGTTGTATCAAGCTGCCTCCTTTATCAGCCAGATATTGAAAAAATATTATTCCCCATTAACATCTAAAAATGATAAGATGTGCATCTCAAAATTCAAGCCGTATGGCTTAGGCCACTAGTGAGAAGGCTTTTATAAAGGAGGGAAGTAAAAATAACTCTCATTTATTGGCTATTTCTCGGAGAAGGCAATGGCACCCCACTCCAGTACTCTTGCCTGGAAAATCCCATGGACGGAGGAGCCTGGTAGGCTGCAGTCCATGGGGTCACTAAGAGTCAGGCATGACTGAGCGACTTCACTTTTGCTTTTCACTTTCATGCATTGGAGAAGGAAATGGCAATGCACTCCAGTGTTCTTGCCTGGAGAATCCCAGAGATAGTGGTCCCCCGTCTATGGGGTCACACAGAGTCGGACACGACTGAAGCGACTTAGCAGCAGCAGCAGCAGCAGCAGCATTGGCTATTTCTAAGTAGTCTGGAATGCCAAAGGATGTTCATCAACCAACTCCAGACAATTGCTCTGGTTCACAAATGATCTCCTGGAATTTCAGGTGTGACATTTCAAAAGACAATTGCTGAAAGGCAGCAACAGTGCAGGAACTAACCAAAGGTAGCCAGTGAGGGAAGGAAGTCACCCAGCAGGATGAAGGACTGCCAGCCTGGTGGTAGACTCAAGTCTACATACCCCTTCTGCCAGTCAAACAACAGAAGTACAATTCAGAGGAAAACCCAGATAGTAAGCTATTAAAAGAGGCTTATTGTAATGTTATTGTTGTTGTTTAGTCGCTAAGTCCTGTCTAACTCTTTACAACCCCATGGTCTGCAGCCTGCCAGGCTCCTCTGCCCACGGGATTCTCTAGGCAAGAATACTAGAGGGAGTTGCCATTCCCTTCTCCAGGGGATCTTCCTGACCCAGGGATCAAACTCACGTCTCCTGCAATGGCAGGCAGATTCTTTACCTCTGAAGCAACAGGAAAGCCATGTTGGGGATTGAATTAATCAACTTAAGAGGGAAAAGATACCTGGGCATTGTGTAAATAATCTCAAAATGATACTAAGGTCATCCAATAATAACCTCAGCAGAAGCATTCCATGCCAACCCCTGACTCAGCTTGACCACACCTGGGGTCAGTGTCCAAAGTTCAAGCAAGGAGAACTGAGCTGGACAAGTGGTTCTAGCCAAAGCTTTGAGTGTTTGCTCCTGAAAGCACCATAGGAACCAGGGGACTGCATGGGGCCATGTGGAGAGTTATGCACACTGTGGTTATTCCAAATACAACCAAAAGAAACAAAACATCCTCTGGACTCTGCTCTCCAACCAGAGAAAAACACTATCTGATACGCAACTGAGGTCAGGACATGCATATCTCTGAAAATAATACTGCAAATTCAGGTAAGTAGCTGCAGTCCATGGGGTCGCTAAGAGTCGGACACGACTGAGCGACTTCACTTTCACTTTTCACTTTCATGTGTTGGAGAAGAAAATGGCAACCCACTCCAGTGTTCTTGCCTGGAGAATCCCAGGGATGGGGGAGCCTGGTGGGCTGCCGTCTATGGGGTCGCACAGAGTCAGACACGACTGAAGCGACTTAGCAGCAGCAGCAGCAGCAGAGTCAGAAGTTCTCAGAAGAAAATGTTCCTCCACGCAAAACTCCGATCTCTGAAAAACTGTCGTTCCCTAACTTTTCCAGTTTCCTGTGTTTATTATAGGAGAAGCCTGTAACAAGGTACCTGGATTCTCTTAAAACACATTAGAAAAGGGAAAGCAGACCAGAAAATTTCATCAGAAGAGTCACAGAAGGGTTTCATGGAGTCATCTGCCACCAAAGGATAGCCCAGACTTCTCCAAGTCTAGCATCAGCATTTTGTTTAATTGTGAGGACATTTTCTCTTTATTCTTTTAATCGCAGTATAATTACTTTACAAGGTTGTGTTAGTTTCTGCTGTGCAACATGAATCAACCTTATGTATACATATATCCCCTGCCTCTCAGGTCTCCCTGCCACTCCCCATCCTACCCCTCTAGTCATCACAGAGCACCGAGCTGAGCTCGCTGTGCTATACGCCAGCTGCCCACTAGCTGCCTATTTCACACAAGGTGGGGTGTGTATGTCAGTCGCGCTCTTCCAGTTTGTCCCACCTTTTCCTCCCCCAGCCCTGTGTCTACAAGTCTGCTCTCTATGTCTGCATCTCTATTCCTGCCTCCAAACAGATTCATCAGGACCCTTTTATCTTTCAGTGCTTTCTTCCAGGTCAAATATATGTGAAAGTGGTGCCTATGGTTAATAAACTGGATATTTGAAAGCTACTAAAAGACGTCTTCAAAGTTCTCATGACCTGAATAATAATTTTGTAAGTATGTGTAGTGATAGATATTGGCTTGCTGCAGTGATTATTTCACAATATATGCATACAGCAAATCGTCATGTTGTACCATGAAAACATATAATATGTCAATTATCTCAATTTAAAAAAATCTGTGATGACTGACAGCAGCTTGTTCATGATTGAAGCAACTTGTATGTGGAAGCCTTCTGCTCCCCTTCCCTCTCTGTAAACTTCAAGGGGAGAGTGTAGAGTCAGCAACTCTATTAGACACAAATGCTATGCATTTTCTCAAGTTATACATATATGTCCTGCCTCCCGACCCCTTTTTGGAGCCAACCGATCCTTTGAGGTTTATTATCACCAGCAGTCTGGACCACCAGCCTTGGCTGGAGTATGTAGCTCCTGCCTCTGCTTTCAAAATTCAATGAGCAAAGCTTAGGTTAGGCTACTGATGATATGTAAGTTGTAGAAAGCAGGGAAATAGAAAGAATGCAGCCCCAAAGGATGGAATTTTACATTCTTAGTGACCACAGGCAGAACTGATTAATGCAACCCCAAAGTACAGAGAGACCCAGGTTCAATCCCTGGGTCAGGAAGGTTCCCTGGAGAAGGGAATGGTTACCCACTCCAGTATTCTTGCCTGGAGAATTCCATGGACAGAAGAGCCTGGCAGGTTACAATCCATGGGGTTGCAAACAGTCAAATGTGACTGTGCATCTAACACACACAAAGTACAGGGAAATCAACTCTGAATATTCATTGGAAGGATTAATGCTGAAGCTCCAATACTTAGGCCACCTGATGGGAAGAGACAACTCATTGGGAAAGACCCTGATGCTGGGAAAGATTGAGGGCAGGAGGAGAATGGGACAGCAGAGGACGAGATGGTTGGATGGCGTCTCTGACTCAGTGAACATGAGTTTGAACAAGCTCCGGGAGTTGGTGAAGGACAAGGAAGGCTGGCATGCTGTAGTCCATGGGGATTGCAAAGAGTCGGACATGACCGAGCAACTGAACAACAATGAGCAAAGAACAGAAACGTTAGCTCTTCGTGGAGTGAACTCTGAGTGATGGTCAACAGGAGACAGGAGGGAGCCAAACCCTCTCCGTGGACTGCTCTGTTCACATAACTTCTTTGTCTTCCCCTGTGCTGAAGAGATGCACCAGGGGGCCCAACAGTGTCTTTGCCCAGCCCTTTGGGATGGAGTCACTGGTTTCATAAAGCATCCTTGCATGCTTTTGCCTACACTTTTCCTCACTCTTACTGCCTTAGAGTTTCATCTCCCAAATAATACGTTTGTTCTTTAAATCTTTGCCTCAGATTCTGTTTCCTAAGACACTAAGGTTAAAGGCTGAATTTAAGAAGTTTCATCTAAACTGATTTTTAAATTATTTCATTCATTTATGATATAGATTTAAAATATAAGTAACAGTAAGTTCAAATTAAATGTGTTTGGTCCTTGACTAAATATTGAGATATATACAAGCTCATAAATTTTAAATTAAGAATGTATTCTTCACAATTTTTATAGTTAGCTACCCTCCTTCAAGACTCCAAATAATGATAATAAAAACGTTACTCCAGAAAAATATGTGATATGGTTAAAATCAATGGTCTATGAAACTCTGGGATGAATATCCAAATATTTGTCAACACTTATTACTTATCCTCTTCATCTGCATTGTAAAAATAAATATTAGGTGACAAGTAAAATTCCCATTACAATGAACTTCATGGTCTAGACAAATTGATTTCTTGTGGCTCACAACCTGCACATTTCTCAAGTGGCTGGAATTCATATCCTCAGGCAGCTAGAAACAAAACAATTATGTCCAAACTCTCAAAAATGGAATAGCAAATATAAGCAAGTTCTCCAAACACAGCTAAGAAAATGAAAGATAACACGAATTCTCCAAGCAAGTAGTTCTTTGCACAGATCGTGTAATTTCTTCTGGAGGGTGATCAGGATATATGAGAAGGAAAGGGTTGATGAGAATCAGGAGCAAGTTGAGCCCTGAGGGTTCAGAGATAAATAAGATATTGTCCCTCCTGCTTTTGGTGAACTCACAGTCCAATAAATGAAGAGACAAGTTAGAATTCACTGCAGAAGATATGAGAGTAGTATATTTCATGTTTCAGAAGTAGAGGTGACGGTGGCTACTTTGACCTGCAGCAGGTCAAAGACACTAACAGACATTCTATTTAACAAGTTTCTGCTCACTGAGATAGGAACTGGTTTGAAGAGGGAAAGTAATCAGTTTGGTTTGGGACTTGCTGAATTTGAGGTAAGACATTCAGGTAGAGACGATCTGGACAGAGATGAAAAATTAAGCCCAACGTTCAAGAGATACATGCAGTCTCAAAAAAATGTGAGAGGCAAGAAGGTGCAGCTTACAGCTAAATGCAGGCATGAGGAGGTCCAGGGAGTAGGGGGGTAGGTTTAAAGGAGATATGAAGCCCAGTTTTGGAGTCCCAGGGACCATAGGTATTTAGGATGAAAAGGAAACTATAGAAAATAAACAAGAAAAAGCAGTCCAAAATTAGGAGGAAAAGCCAAAAATTATCTCGGATAAATGGTAAGAAATTTCAAGGAGAATAGTTACCATTGGATTAGACAGCCGATCATGCTGAGAGGGCTTTTTCTGGAGTGGGATTGACCGATGCCAAGTTGAGATGAGTTGAAGATAGAAAGGGAGCAGAAAGATTGAAGAGACATTAGCATCCAACACTGACTGGCACTGCATCATTACATTGGGTCAAAAAGAGTGAACTGCATAAAACGCAATTGCTGTACGTGTGACAGCTTGTCAAAACCCTTTTTGGGGTCTGCATTATCCAAATGCATCTGATCCCACCTTCCATTTATAGGTTCCAACAGAAACATCTTTAGGGGACCATTCTGGTGTCTGTGGCTCACTGGGATTCATGCTATTAAGCTAGGTCCCTTTTCATAGGTTTGTCGCAGGGAGGCTGCGCTAGAGAAAAAGACATAGGTATTCACTTTCTGCCTCAGTTTCCCAGGAGAGCTATCTGCTCTTTCCTGCTTTGCCCCACATTCACCTCCAGAAGTTAGCTATCACCACACTTTCCCTTCCCACAGTTCCTAATCCCATTCATCTTACTGTAGGATGCTGAGAGGGTCACAGGCAAAAGGAAATAGCAGCTATAAGACAGAGAAGGATATAGGTCTTTGTTGGACAGAACAAAGGAGTGAGTCATTATTTAAACACGGATTTTTAACCTCTGGCTTCATCTCAGTTTCTTTTCAGCTTTATTATTCTCTAGTCTCTCTTCTATCACGTAATGGCATATCATCAGGTTCCTTGATTTAGAGAGTAGCTATTGCTTGGATAGGAAAGAGAGGCTTCATACATTATGTGATTGTCTCTGTGCAGAAACTGTGCCTGTCATATCTCTTCTGCTTTCAGATTCATTTCCCTCTCTTTCTCAAAACTGCATTTCCACATCTCCCCCTTGTCACCTGGATTTTTACAAAGATTCAACCAATCAGAAGGAAATGGCAACCTGCTCCAGTATTCTTGCCTGGAGAATCCCAGAGACGGAGGAGCCTGGCCGTCTACGGTCCATGCGGTTGCAAAGAGTCGGACACAACTGAGCAACTAAGCATATATATAACTTCTGTCAACAGCTATGGACCAAAATGCTGTGCTTTCCATATTAGATCTTCCTGGAGAAATTCATCAGTTAAAAATAAAATAAGGACAAATTCCTGACCCCCTACCCCATAAGCCTCACTCTAGAATTACTGAAATAAACTCTCTAGTGGGTAAAGAATTTTTAACCTGATTTTTAAAGAGCTCTCCACTCAAAGTGTGAGAGACCTTGCTGAAGAAGATACCTTTAAGATGTTGTAAGCAGAACAAACACCAGCTTAATTGAATATACTGGAGTAGACAGATATGTCTTTAAGAAGAGTGGGAAAATTTGCCTGCTATTAGAGATCTCAAGATTTAGAAGCAAACCTTCGCAATATATGTTTTTGGATACTCTGCACAGTGGCAATTAGAAGATTTGTTTGCAGCAGACCTGGATAAGCCTTCCATTTGAGGGCACCCTTGGGAGGACCCAGTCTCATCCTAGACCAGAAGGAGATTTTCATTTCTATGCATGCTTTATAGTTTAGAATGTAAATGCACCCTATTTTCTTTTTCCTGCATCTTGGTTTGGTCCCGAAGTAATTTTAACCAACTTTAATTTCCAGTTGGAAGGTTCTGGGACATTAAACAAAACAAAAAAGACTCTTTTAAAAAATATTATTTTATGGAGCTATTTGCTGTACTTATTTTACACACAGCATGATGATTACTTCTCTGGGCTTTTTTTTTTTTTTTTCTCTTTGTTTAGAGATAACTAGATAAGTAATTTTTAGGAGACAGTTGCAGACACCCATTACTGATGCCTGGCACATTTAGGGAAGCTTCAAGACTATTTGTAACACCACCAAAGACATTTTCAATAACTGGCACAATTTTGAGATGGAAATTGCTCTTGGTGTTAAATTTTAAAAGCAATTTTGTTTGGAAATATTAGTGCAGTCTACAAAGAAACATCAAATGATACAGCTAAGGGGACTAACAGCCTTTGAAGCTTTAGCAGTAGACCGGAGTTTTCTTGTGCTTTCTGCTTGCTTTCCTTTCTTCTTTTGTTCTGGTACATAGGTGGGACACAGTACTGAGCAAAAATGATCATTATCTCTGCTGTTATCCCATGACACAATCAAATATTAAGCAAATGAATATATTAAAAGGTGAAATTTTAAAGTAAGTACAAATAGGAGAGCATCTGACAAGACACTGGACATAATCAGGGGGTCAAATGAGAGTTTTTCAGTGTCTTTGAGATATCCAAGGAGAAAAGCTAAGTAGGTGGTTGAATAGATGGTTAGATGCAGAAGACTGATGGTGGTTAGTACAGGAAGTCCCCAGCATGCAAACCTTCAAGCTGTGAACTTTCAAAGATGAAAATGAGCATATGGCTCCAGCAAAGAACCAGAGCTTGAGCCATCAACCGTCAGGCATGAGTGAGGTTGCAGCTTGCCCTCCGTCTCCCATTGCTGACCATCCTTCAGCTCTACCATCTCCCACCTCCTCCCCCTCCTCCGTTCAGTGACTTTTCTTGCCTCTTCTCTCTATGCCAGCCCTTGTATGCCAGCTGTTGTACTGTACTACTGTACTTTCCAAGGTACTCTACTGCATGATTAAAAATGTTTTCTTTTCTTTTGAGGCTTGTTTTTTAAGTATTATTTGTGTGAAAAGCATTATAAACCTATTACAATACAGTGCTATACAGCCAATTGTGTGAGTTGGGTACCAAGGCTAACTTTGTTGGACTTACGAATGCTCTCTTGGAATGGAACTCATTCATGTGGAGGGAACTTGCTATAGACTGATCACAGGCTGGAACTACACTGGTTGACAGTTGTTTTCTTTATACCATCATATGAGATTGGCCTGGATGTAATGTGTTCTTCTAAGTGTGTGTGTGCTAAGTCATGTCTGACGCTGTGACCCCACACCTGTGTCTCTTTCATCTCCTGCGTTGGCAGGCAGGCTCCTTACCAATAGTGCCACCTGGGAAGCCAATTCATGAGACATAGAGATGCAGGTTTGATCCCTGGGTTGAAAAGTTGCCTGGAGGAGGGCATGGCAATCCACTCCAGTATTCCTGGAGAATCCTATAGACAGAGGAGCCTGGCAAGCTAAAGTCCATAGTGTCGCAAAGAGTTGGACAAGACTAAAGCAATTTAGCATGCACACATGTGTGTGTGTGACTATAATATCCAAATATTATCTATTAATTGGTAATGGGACATAAAAATACTAAAAGTTTGAACCAAGACAGACTCATAATTTGAAACAGGTAAGAAACTGGATCAAACTTTAAGGAATTTAGATATTGAGATGATGAGCATTTAAATAAAACTGGATCATTTCCCCCATACACTTTCTCTCTTGCTGCCCTCTACCCCTTGCTGTTATTATATTTCAAAAAGCTATCATTACTACCATAAACTGCCCAGCCTGTATCTTGTTAGTTAGAAGGCTTACAGAAAAGGTGATTAGCGGTTTTCAAATTTTCTTATACCTCCTATTTCATTTCAAAGTAACCTGAGGAAAAATAAAGGGGGAGAAACCTCATCATTCTATGCCCTGGGCACTTTGGGCTGCTGGAGCAAACTATCATAGACTAGGTGACTTAAATACTGGACTTTCCCTGGTTGCCCAGTGGGTAGCAATCCACCTGTAGGGGACGCAATTTCAATCCCTGGTCTGGAAGGATTCCACTAGCCACAGACCAACGAAGCCCAGGCACCGCAACTACTGAGCCCATGAGCTGTGACTCCTGAAGCCTGCGTGTCTGGAGTCTGTGCTCCACAACCAAAGATGCCACCATAATGAGAGGTCCACTCACTGCAACTAGAGTAGCCCCTGCTCACTGCAGCGAGAGAAAGCCCAGGTGCAGCAATGAAGACCTAGCCCAGCCAGAAAATTAAATAAAGAAATACAACTATTAAAAAAAAAAGAGTAAATACTTATTCCTCACAATTATAGAGACTGGAAGTCCAAGATCAAGGTGCTGGTTGTTGGTGTCTGATGAGAGCCCAGTTCCTGGTTCATAGATTGATAAGCCACTGTGTTCTCAATGGTAGAAAGAGGCTCCTTAAGGTCTCATTTTAAAGATTCTAATTCCATTCATGAGGGCAGAGCCCAACCTCCTAATATTGATGCTATCACATTGGAGGTTAGGATTTCAACATACGAACTTTGAAGGAAGACAAATGTTTAGTCTATAACACTCTGTATATAACTGAATTGAAATGAAGAAATAAATATATGTGAGTCATTTCTATGATCAATATCAACAAGTAGCCAGCAAAAGAAGAATAAACTATTAGAAATGGATCTAAATGTATTAAATGCCACTGTCATCACAGATATAATCCATTGTTAAGAAAAATCTCTTGATATCACAGATAGAAAATGAAAATATGGTTCCTTTTTTTTGCTAGAATATTTAAATACCAGCTCTCTGGTGATTATATGTCCTCAAAGACTTTAAGAAGTCAAATTATTCCAGAAGTAAACAAGGCAGAAATTTTTCTTAAATGATTCTTGAAAATGACAAACTTCACAGCTGTTTCATTTTTCACTGTTCTTCGCTGCATGCATCCGCCTCTTTCTCTTTGTTTCACAATGAAGGATTTGCCTTCCCAAAAGTAAGGGAAAAGAAGTTCTTTGAAAAGGCTCATAACCTTTCAGAGTGTGGCTTTGCTCGTGTCAAAGGGCAGCAGAGGCTGGCATCATGCCTGCTACCGCCAGGGGGCGCTCCAAGCAACTCACATTTATCAAAGTGGCCACCTTCCTGTCACAGGTGCGGAAACGGGGGTTGGGTGACCTGCTGGTGGGCACAAGGCAAAAGAATGAGGACAAAGTGAAGGCTCAAACCCAAAGACTTCAGAACTAGCATCTGTGTCAACGGCCACCAAGCTGCACTGCCCTGTACAAGCTTGTCAGGCCTACCTTCCAGGATGCTTCTGCGGACTGAGAGAGTAACAGGCAGGAAGCCCAGGGGGTCTCCAAACGGAGGAAACAGGCTGCAAGTGTCAGACATTTTTTCTCTCTCTCTTAAGCAGCAGGAGGAAACAAGCTATTGTTACATTTTTTCCCCTTCTGTATACAAATTTTAAAAGAGGTTTCTCTTAAAATTCTGTGTTGCCATAATGACACCTGGTTCCACGTGAACTTAACTTTTCTCAAACCTTGAGCTAACCAATGCATTTTTCTTATGGAAATGTTTGTCTTAAGCTATGTTAATGGGCTGTGTATTTACCCCAGACTCTGTCTTCAAGTCACTTCCACCTAAAGGCTCAGAATCCACTTGACAAACCAGTATGTTATACTCATACATTGTTCTCCTAATCTATGTTAATGAAAATTTGTATGGAAATCTGCCTTTCTTCAAGATTCATGTCAGTCATTTTATGGCCCGGGATGACTCACCTGGTGCCAAGATTATCTCAAAATGCATTTTGTGGGTGAGGGGCCTGGTGCCATTCTCTGAATTTTGAGACATTTTCTTTCTTTAATTAGTAAACTGCTAGTAGCTATATAATATCCAGCTAAAGACTAGTGGGAGGGGGCACTCTCTGGCCCCCTTCTGATGTCTATATCAGAAGCGTTCTCTATCTCTTTCATACTTTAATAAAACTTTATTGCACAAAAGCTCTGAGCGATCAAGCCTCCTCTGGCCCCAGATTGAACTGTTCTCCTCCAGAGGCCAAGAATCCCAGTGTCTTTCGTGGTTTAGCAACAACCTTTCAAGACCAACCCAGGCTCATCGCATGAAGCACTTAACACATTTTAAAGAATGAGGCAAAAGTAAGTTAACATTTTTATTGGCGTGAGTGATCCCAGGATGAAAGGGAACATCCAAGTCAGTTACTGGTGACGTTAACCTCAAACTTTCATTCAAAGTTGCCTGATTTGAGATATCAAATAAATTGGAGGGAGGGAGAGAAAAAATTTGCATGTGTCATAGTACCATAAAACACTGCTGCTGACATTATGGCTCACCACAAGAAAAGTCTTGATAATATGAGACAGCTTAAACTTTGGCATCTGATTAAATCACCCTGAAAATTATAACATTGTGAGTGAGGTCATATTGGCTGAGGTGATAAGATTTTTATTTAAACTCCCTTCATATTTTCAGTTTGATACAAGTCACATCTAGTGTATTATCTATCATTTACTGAGGAATTCTGAAATTTTTTTTCTAATTCATTTGAAATGCTGCAGTGACCCAAAGTAATTGTTCCATCTTGAATTTAGGATTATTCTATTATAAAGAAATATAGCAACCTCATTTGTTACTATCCCTTTTAACATCAATATTTTTAAAGGTATTTCCCATTGTCTTTCATCATTCAGTTGTAAAAGCAGCAGAGATGAACCACACCCGCATAAAATACTACAGGTAACATTCCCAGATATAGAAATGTATGTTACATGGTTAAATGTACAAGGATATTATGAAAATCACAAAACAAAATCAATGTTAGAAATTGTTCTGTAGCAACGTAAAGCATGATATTTTTCACTATCATTATTTTCAAACTTGTTAATAGTTTGATATCCATGAAACACTTAGTCATGAATTTCAGAATCTTTTTAGTTCTTTTCCTTTGTGTCATATATTAGAGATATATTTTATTTTCTTCTCAGTAACTCCTTGGCGTTATTGAGTTAACCATCATCATCACCACCACCACCAGCATCATTGCTATTGTCACTCAGTAGTGTCCAACTCTTTTGTGACCCCATGAACTGTAGCCCACCAGGCTCCTCTGTCCATGGGATTTCCCAGGCAAGAATATTGGAGTGGATTGTCATTTCCTTCTCCAGGGGATCTTCTTGACCCAAGGACTGAACCCGTGTCTCCTGCATTGGCAGGTGGATTCTTCACCACTGAGCCATCAGGGAAGCTCAACCATCATCCTGGCTAAACAGAAATGTTTCAGTGCTAGATTCCACTTTAGGCACGTCACATACATCTCACTAATCCTCACAGCAACCCTGTGTGGCATTCACTGGCATCAACCTTTTCTCACAGATGAGAGCATTGACTTAGGTGGAGGTCTGGTGCTTGCTCTTCAGGGTCACACAGCTAGACAGTGCTAGAACCAGGATTTAATCTCAGATGACAGACTCCAGAGCCCAAATATACAGTTCCCAATCTATTTTACTATTCTGTAAAGCATATGAACAAAAGGAAAGCAGAATAATGAGAACCAACATGAAAAACTCACACTTAGAATCAAGAAAAAATGGGCAAAATTCCCCTCCCACAGCATACGAGTTGACATTTATGCTGCTGCTGCTGCTGTTGCTAAGTCACTTCAGTCGTGTCAAACTCTGTGCAACCCCATAGACAGCAGCCCACCAGGCTCTTCTGTCCCTGGGATTCTCCAGGCAAGAATACTGGAGTGGGTTGTCGTTTCCTTCTCCAATGCATCCATGCATGCTAAGTCGCTTCAGTCATGTTCAACTCTGTGCTATCCCATAGACGGCAGCCCACCAGGCTCCTCTGTCCACAGGATTCTTTAGGCAAGAATACTGGAGTGGGTTGCCATTTCCTTCTCCATGACATTTATGAGCTGTACATCTTTCCAGCATGTGTACCTGAAAACGTGCACATAAACTCCCCTCTAGAGGTTTTCTGGTGGTGGCTTAGTGGCAAAGAATACACCTGCCAATGCAGGAGACACAGGTTTGATCCTTGGGTCAGGACGATTCCCTGGATGAGGATATGGCAACCCACTCCCGTAGTTTTGCCTGGAAAATCCACTGACAGAGGAGCCTGGAGAGCATAGTTCACGGGGTCACAAAAGAGTCAGACATGACATAGCAACTAAACAAGAGATTTTCTACTAGGTCATACGTCTACATCAGGCCAAATGGCACATGGTTAAAGAATGCTATGAGTCCTTGAACATAAATGTCATACACAACATAGGTGGGAATAAAACAAAAGTCAAAGCTATTTTCAGCTGAGAGTGAAGACAGAGTCCACGGTCAGAAAACACTCTAGGATTTCAGGATACGTCCTATTTTCACAACCCATCTATGATCCTCCTCCTTCTCAATGGACCAATTCAATGGACATGAGTTTGAGCAAGCTCCAGAATTTGGGGGTGGACAGGGAAGCCCAGTGTACCGCCTTCTGTGGGGTCGCCAACAGTCAGACATGACTGAGTGACTGAATTTAACTGAACCTGGACCTTACATTCTGATGGGTCAAAGGAGAAACGGGCAATAAAATGAACATAAAAGCAAAATATACCATATGTTAGATCATACAAGAAAGAAAACTAAATAAGGGAAAGAAGATATAAAATGTCAGGGGACAAGATGTTGAAGGGACAGAAGTGGTAACTAGGAAAGAAAGGAGATTTTTTAGTAACAGCCTGGAGGATGGGAAAGAACTTGAAGGACAAAGATGCAGCACAATAGTCCTCCAGGCAGGGTGAACGGTGCAGACCAAACTCGAGAGGCTGGAGTGTACCTGATCCATACAACAAACAGGCCATAGGGTTGTAATAGAGTATACGCCGGAGAGGTTGGTAGGACACAGTCAAGCAAATGTTAGGAGTAGGGGTGGAAGACAGACTCAGAACCACTAGGGCCTTTGCAAATCACTGTAAGCACCCACTTGGCTCTGACACTGTGTTTCAGTTAAGTTAGAGAACTGATCAAAAATAGAGTGCCTTGGCAAAATAAGGGATTCATTTTATCATATTAACTGTTTATCTTTGAAGATCAGAGATGAACATTCCTAGACTGTTGAAGCCATCATAATGTAAGCTCCATCTTTACTTCTGTTCTGCCGTTTTAGTCTGTGACTTCCATCCTCAGGTTTACCTCATGGTCACAATATGGTTGCTGGAAACCAAGTCAGTGCCTGCATTCCCTTCAGGGACTAGCTGAATAAACTTCTTTAAAAGACAAAACCAATACAATATTGTAAAGTAATTAGCCTCCAATTACAATAAATAAATTTTTATTAAAAAAAAGACAACCTCCCAACATTCTTACATATCATTGATTATCCTCATTTTATAATAGGGGCTAGAAAGTGTTGAATTTTAGTTGAATACAGTCCTATTTCCCCAAATTATGAGCTCATTAAGAGAGAGAGGAGAATGATTATTTTTTAATTAATTTATTTAACTGGAGGCTAATGACTTTACAATATTGTGGGTTTTGCCATACTTTGACATGAATCAGCCACATGTATATGTGTCTCCCCATCCTGAAGCCCCCTCCCGCCTCCTTCCCCACCCCATCCCTCTGGGTTGTCCCAGAGCACTGGCTTTGAGTGCCCTGCTTAATGCATCGAACTCGCACTGGTCATCTATGATTATTGAGTGGGCAATGAACTGCCATAGATGGTTACAATTTTTAAAGCTTTTAACCAGAAAATAAAGATGTTGGATAAGTCTAAAAGTGGAATTCTGAATTTGGTGGTCACTTTATCCACAAAATGAATGCATATAATAAAGAATGCTATTTAAAATAAATAAGTAAAAAGATTTTTGCAACCATTTCAATGAGTATTTCATTAGTTGGACAATTTTTTTAAAAGACTTGGAAAGCTCTTTTATTTCGGTGTGGGAATACAACTGAAACCACAGCTTTCCAAGATACTTACAAGCAAAGGGTCCTCGAAAGAGGTATGAGTATCCACTATACTTATTATGGCAGAGAAAAATATTTCCAAGATGGCAAAGCTCTCCGCAAAGCACATGAACCAAGCTGATATCCTCTGAAACACTGGTGTCCAAAAATCCTCAGGAGAGATCACTATACTTGAATATCATTTTGCCAACCTCAAGTATGGCCCACATATGTGTGGCAAGGTTATACAGAGGTCGAGAAAGAAAAACATAGTTACAGGATACAATCAAATATCCATAAATTTTAAATGTAGAGGCAATATTAAAAAAAGAGAAGGGCGTCCCTGGTGGTTCAGAGAATAAGAATCTGGCTGTCAGTGCAGGAGACATGGATTTGGATCCTGGTCTGGAAAGATCCCACATGCCAAGGAGCAACGAAACCCGTGCACCACCGTTATTAAGCCTGTGCTCTAGAGCCCACACGTGGCAGCTACTGAAACCCGTGCTCCTGGAGCCCACGCTGAGCAACAAGAGAAGCCTCTGCAATGTGAAGCCGGCAGAGCACAACTAGAGAGAAGCACGCTTGCTGCAACTGGAGAAAAGCCTGTGCAGCAACGGCCAAAAATAATTAAAAGTAAATAAACACTGTTGTTTAAAAAAGAAGAGAAAAACATCCAGTAGGTCTGCTGGCATGCTGAGTAGAGACGGGAGAACGCTATATCTGCAATTTTAAGTTCTTCTAAAATAAGAAAACTCAGAGTTTCTAGACTCTTTATATTTGAAATCCTCTGTCAAGGTCATAAAATCCACTGAAGTCCTTTGTGCTCCCATTTCCAGGAGTGATTTACTTCATAAAACTATTCCGGATCCTATAAGGTTATTTCCACCAACAAGACCGTACAAGCTTGCAGTGCAGGGGCAGTTCTGTCTCTGTCTTCAGAAAAGAATAACCTGGAGTTGTTCTCTGTGGGTGCTAAGTGAACATTAATTAATGATGAATGGGGGATACTTTGCCATCTGTTCAGCTCTGGTTCAAAATATACTGTTGTTACTTAACTGGATTATTTTTAGTCTTGTAGTTTTCAGCTGGGGTGAGCACTAATGACTGGATCTGTGAAATGCCCTGGCAAATCATAGCTCCCATTTTGAAGTCCTTGTCTGGAGGGGTGGCTAATTATTGAATGATAAGTACATCCAAATGGCAATAAAAGAAGGTCTTTTCTAACGTTTAGTCTTCTTAAAGTGATAAAGCATTCCCTCTTCAGTAGAATAATTCAAGTCATGTATAAGAAAGAACAGCCTGCAGGACTGAGAGCTAATGCAAGAAAGACAAGGGAAAAATAATTTAAGGAAAAGAGAACAGATGAGATTAACATATATGGCAAAGAGCACTATAGCATCTGTTTTTTGGTCATTAACCTCCCCACCCCCAGCACTTCCTAGCACGTTGGTCATGCTACGCTACCCTCCGTACGTGCTATTGTATGCAGAGGGACTGGCAAATAAAATTTCAAATCAGATATAAGACATATAACCATAAAATGCGAGTCATTTCTTCATGAAGAAGAAATTGAGTCATTTTCGAAATTACTTAAGGCAAGAGGCTTCTGAGAAGTTACATTATATTTTTTCAAACTTTCAAATTAGAATTAAGAGTAAGAAATAAAGATATTTACTTAGGTGCCCAAGGGGAGCTGTGGTTCTCTTAATGTACTCTCTTTGAGTTGTGAATTGCATGCCAGAATAATTTATTGACAGCCCCAAATGCTCTGTTTGCCCCAGTGAAGGACTTTATTAAAGGTGTGTTTTTCCCTCCTCTGCTTTCAGCTGCTGCAGGGCAGCATAACCATCTTGGACATTTAAGACATCAAATTTAAAAAACAATCAAAATCATGCTCCCACCAGCCATGCTCAGATTAGATAGTGTATTACAGAAGCCAATTTCTAGCATTAAAACCCTTGTAGTTGTTGATGTTGTTCAGTTGCTAAGTCTGACTCTTTGCGACCGCGTGCACAGTAGCACACCAGGCTGCTCAGTCCTCCACTATCTCCCGGAGTTGTTAAAATCCTAGTTCTCCACACATCAGATATGTGACCTTAACCTCTGTAAGGCTCAGCTCTCCCTCAAAAGAAAAATGAACACTTTTAATAAAATCTACATCTCAGGTTGGTTTAAGAATCACATTCAAATAAGGCATATATAAGATAGTTTGTACAATACGAAGCATTTTCTGTGTTTTCTAAAATATGTGTAGTATAGAAATTGCCAACCTCATCACTTGTCCTGTGGGAACCCCAACTGTTGTCACTCACCCAAGACCTTCTGAAGGGTCATTTGTCCATGGATCCCACGACTTGGATCCAGGCCAGGGTGGCTTTGACAAGGGCAGGGAGCTTGGTATGAAGACAGGTAATCTACAGGCTGATGAGAGACCCATGAGTTGGCCTAATGCAGAAGACTTCCTCTAAAGTTCTGACTGTAGTTAATTAAACCAAGAGGGGGAAAAAAATCATCTTGGGCATGAAGAATGAGACATAGCAGAAGAATCCAATGGTGCCTGGGGTAGAAGATAAAGGGATGATACACGGGAAAGGGTAAATAGAAGACGTGAGGCAAGAGAATGCACCAATAAGCAGAAGCCTAAGGCAAGGAGACAGTCGACTGCAGTGGCAGAACTGGCAGGAGATGTCCCGACGGTGAGAACGTGAGTCAGCGTGGTGAGGACAGAGCAGGATAAAATAGATGCGTGTTGCCAAGGAGATTATAAAACACCCTAGCGCCCGTGTCATTGCCTCCAGCCAGGCCCATCCTGCCTGGGCACAGGCCAGGGCAGAAAGGGTATTTCTAGCAGCACATTGCCCAAATTGCTCAAAAAGTCAGGGCACCAGGTCCCAGGGCATCAGGACTGTGAGCATCCACTTCACCTTAGTCCTCGGGCTCCAGGGTTTCCATACGAGCTTCAGTGCTGAAGGGCAGACACAATGTAAATGGATAGCTACCTGTCTTATCACCCACGTGGACCTTGGCAGAGTCCGCAGGAAGAGCTACGCTTTTTTAGACCCCAGAAACTATCTGGGAAATGCCGGCTCAGATCAGTCCCGTGTGTATAATGTCTTGGTCCTTGACTTTCTCTGGTTCCCTGACTCCCTCATCCAGACCTTCCCCTCCTTGCTTCTTCCTCAGTTACATGGATGCTAAATACTATAGCGAGTGCCTCATTCTCACATTTCCAGTTATTCCGTTTTCCTAATACTATTCCTACCTTACTTAATAATAATGTATCATTCTCATTAGAAGCACAGTGTTTTAACCCCTGGACAGCCAGGGTAATTTTACAATACCTATGAATTAGCTGAAACATACATGTGAAAATTAGATGGCAACAGTTACAAACTTTAGTACAATAAAAGATGGCTTTAATATGTGAAGACGTCACTGTGTTACAGGATTTGGAGATCATGTTAGAAAGGTGTACATTATCATTCACTCTGGAGGTAAATGTAATCCAAATAAAAACTCAACACATTTAATAAAAATAATTTAAAGAGCTAATGGGTTGTGGGTTTTGTGGATTTTTTTTTTTTTTTACTGTTTACGTTATACCAGACACCGGTCTGAGGACGCTATATGCATTCAGTTGTTTATTCCCCACAAGAACTCAACCATAATCTCCATCTTATAGATGAAGAAACTACTGGACAATTTATAAGTAAATTCAGAATAATTTCCCCTAAAGTTTAGAAGCATGGCTGTTCATGCTTTACCTGCTTCTAACAATAACATTACAATAAGTCCAAATACCTTGTTTAACGTGTTTGTGTATTGGTTTCTTGAAACCTTAAAAAAAAAGAAAAGAAAAGCGCAACCAAAAGTCATAAACATATTTTCTCTCTCTGTGTGTTGGTCGCTCAGTTGTGTCTGACTCTTTGTGACCCCATGAACTGCCGCCTGCAAGGCTTCTCTGTTCATGGGATTTTCCAGGCAAAAACACTGGAGTGGCTTCCCATTCCCTTCTCCAGAGGATCTTCCTCACCCAGGGAGAGAAGCCTGGCTTCCTGCATCACAGGCAGATTCTTTGCCTTTTGAGCTGCAGGTAAAGTCATTTTCTATTTTTTATGCATGTGTCCTTAAATTTTTTTTCCTTTGAAATTCAGAGTCAATACAAATAAATTACTTATTGATGCAGCATCATAAAGAATCACATTTGTGTCCAATACAAGTGGCCTTGATGTAGTTAAGAAACAGGGGCCCAGGGTGCATTGCAAACAGAAACAAGGGCAGGGTGATAGGAGGTGAAGTCAGCATGGTAGCTGGGGGCAGGATTATACAAAACCTTGCAGGATGTGGTGGGGATCTTGGTAAGGCCAATAAGATGGCAAAAATCTGCAGACTTTGCACAGGGGTAGTTAAGGCATATGGAGTAAGAAATAGCAGCCTCTTCCAGTCCTTTTGCCTGGAAAATTCCATCAGCAGAGGAGTCTGGTGGGTTACAATCCATGGGGCTGCAAAGAGTCAGACACAACTGAGCAACTGAGCACCAGATAGGGCATAACCAGATTTGTGTTTTAAAAGTATAACTGTGGTTGCTATTTGGAGGGAAAAAAACAATTGAGAACTAAGCATTAAAGACAGAAGATCAGCTAGTAATCTGTTACAATTATCCAAGCAATAAAAAATGGGTGGCGTCTCTGTAACTGCCTTGCAAATAGGTTCATCCATACATTTTTCTAGATTTCACATATCTGCATTAATGTACCATGTTTGTTTTCTCTTGCTGACTTACTTAACTCTGTACAGCATTCTCTAAGCCCATCCACGTCTCAGCAAATGATCCAGCTTTACTCTGTTATGATTGAATAATATTCCATTGCATACATGTGCCATATCTTCTGTATCCATTGCTCTGTAGTAGAGAAAATATGAGTGGACATAGTGGAGGGTTGTAGGACAAATTGGGAGATTGTGATTGACATATATGTGCTGCCATGTGTAAAACAGCTAGTGGAAGCCTGCTGTGGTGCACAGAGCTCAGCTCGGTGCTCTGTGATGACCTAGATGGGTAGGATAGAAGGCTGGTGGGTTGGAGGGAGGTCCAAGAGGGAGGAGATATCTGTATACATACAGCCAATTCACTTCATTCTAACACAACGTTGTAAACCCCTATACTTCAGTACAAAGTAATGAATGAATGAATAAACATTGGTGGCTTTGATAAGAGAAGGGCTTAGCAAGTAAAGAAATGATGAGATTCTGGCTATGTTGAGGAGGTAACTGTCAGGATTTGCTGACAGTATGGATGTAATTTGTGCATGAGTTCTCTTTTGCTGCACAGGAAATTACCACACAATTAGCAGTGCAAAGCAACAGCTGTTTGTTATCTTGCAGTTTCTGTGCCTCAGGAGTCCAGACATGGCTCATCCAAGTTCTGACTTCAGGGTCTCAGGAAGCTGAAATCAAGTGTTACTTAGGCTGCACCCCCACCTGAAAGCTCAAGAAAGGAAGGATCCACTTAACAGCCTCCGCAGGATGTGGGCAGAATTACTTTCCTTGCAGCTATAGAACTCATGGCATCTTGCTTTTTGAGAGCCAGCAAGAGAAATAAGGAGAGTCCCTGCTATTGGAATTCTCTGCCTTCAAGGAATGTCTAGGTCCTCTAATAGTAGTCTCACCTGACCATATCAGGGCCACTCAGGATACTCACCCCTCTGATTAACTCAAAATCAACTTATCATAGATCTTGTCTCTATTTTTACTAGCTAATATAACATAATGGCAAGAACTATATCCCATGCACTATGCCTGCCAGATTCTATAACATAGAATCACGTCATGGGTCTCAGAGACCACAGCATGTTATTTTCCACTCACACTCAAGGGTGAGCCACACTCACACTCAGGGGTGTGGCTGCAGAAGATTCTTAAGGGTCCCTTGGACTGTAAGGAGATCAAACCAGTCAATCCTAAGGGAAATGAACCCTGAATATTCATTAGAAGGACTGATGCTGAAACTCCAATACTGTGGCCACCTGATGTAAAGAGCCAACTCGCTGGAAAAAACCTTGATGATGGGAAAAATTGAGGGCAGGAGGAGAAAGGGGCAACAGAAGATGAGCTGGCTAGATAGCATCATGGACTCTATGGACATGACATTGAGCAAACCCTGGGAGAAAGTGAAGGACAAAGAAGGCTGGCATGCTACAGTCCATGGGGTCGCAAAGAGTCAGACATGACTGAGCAACTGAACAACAACATGAATACAGAAGGGCAGAAATCAGGCCCACTCTTTTTCTCTTACACTTTCTGGGGGACATGTGACCAGCAGGAAGTGTAAGAAAAAAAGAAGGGCCCCGATTGTCTGCAGGTCTTTCATCCAAGCAACTGTAAGCACTGAGCTTCCATTTACTATCATAGAGAAGATGGGGTAGAATGTTTGACATGGGAGTGGAAAACCAAGAGACTGGTTTCAGGCATGTCGTATTTAAGGTGTTTATTTGACATCCCGGTGGAGATGTCAAAGTAGATGTGTGCAATTGCAGGTGAAGTGGAAGACTGGATGGCTATCCAGGCAGAAACTGACAAGCGGTACCTGCCTGGGTGAATTATCCACACTGCAGATTTCTGGCCTTCCATCCTGATAGATCTAAAATAGGACTGAGTCAGCGTTCCACAGCTGACCAGCCTGATTTTGCTCACTCGTGAAACACTAATAAGAACACATCAATTCACTGCAATAAATATGGCTATAGAGGAGACTGGATATTCACATAGCTATGGTGAGCATTTTCCCTATACAGGTCTGGGGTGGACACTGCTAATCTACTGATTCCCTTTTCTCTATGATAGACCATAACTGGCCACTTCCCCTACCAATGGACATATTCTTCCTTAACTTGGAAATGTTCCCCCTTTCTTTTATTCTTGCCAACCACTCATGAAATATGACCCACTTTCATAAGAAGTAGTGGCTCATTATAATGGTAATTTCTAAAAGGGTGGAGAGGCTTTCAAATAGAAGAATAGAAAGTATAGGAAGCTTGAACAAGCCTCACCATTACCGCATGAAATATGTCCTGAGTGGGACAACTCCTTCTTGAAAATTTCTGCCTTTTTTTTTTAACTTTACAATATTGTATTGGTTTTGCTATACATCAACATGAATCCGCCACAGGTGTACACGTGTTCCCAATCCTGAACCCTACTCCCACCTCCCTCCCCATAACACCCCTCTGGGTCATCCCAGTGCACCAGCCCCAAGCATCCTGTATCCTGCCTCGAACCTAGACTGGTGATTTGTTTCTTATATGATATTATACATGTTTCAATGCCATTCACCCAAATCACCCCACCCTCTCCTTCTCCCACAGAATCCAAAAGGATGCTGTTCTTCAGTGTTATATATTAATTTCATAACCCTCTAAGAACAATTTTCACTTTATTTTAAATTTTCTTGAGGTTTACCTAACTGTATTATCCATACCTAGTAAGGTATATATAATATTCAATTTTACAAAAGAAAATTGAAGTTCAAAAAAGTTAAACAGCATCCCTAAATCTCACATCTAGATAGGATCATACATTTTCATGCTCAAATCTGGAGAACCCTAAAGGCACACATTCTTTCTTAAATATTTAACTACAATTTGAAAACTGTGCCCTTGAGAAGGCTAGGGTATAGGAGAATTATGGGGGGGAGGGAAAATAAGTTTAAAAATTTTAGTAATTCTTCTCTCCTGAGTGGACTAATTAGAAGCTGTTTGAATAATCCTAGAAAACAATTGTCTGTTATTCGTCCAATATAGTTTCAATAAGTGGAATAAACAGATTAATACATCTCCAAATCCCTATTTTCTCCTGAAATCACTATTGATCCTTCAATAGCTGAATTCAAATGACTCTTCAGTAAATCCCAGACAAAATCAATAGCCCTCTCATAATGTTCAAGACATGCATCTATTTTAGTACTTACCATATTTATTACAATTATATCCTTTTCTGGCTGTCTCCCACACTAGTCTAGGAGTATCTTAGAAGGTGTGTGTGTTGCTAGAAGCTTTATACATAGGACACTTTATACCTGCAACAACTAGGGAGGTTCATCTGAGCCTAAAGGAACTGTTAACTGAATGAATGAAAGAAGGAATGAATGAAAAACAAATGAACAATGCTTTATGACCTATCACTGTCACTCTTATTGCAATAATATAATGCCAAGGACAAAATCTTTCAAGATGGAATGTTCTCCTGTTTGGTTAAACCAAGCAATAACAACTTGAAATGTAGATTCCAACTTATATCCTGAAATATATATGTGCTTAGTCACTCGGTCATGTCAGACTCTTTGTGACTCCAGAGACTGTAGCCTGCCAGGCTCCTCTGTCCACAGGGACTCTCCAAGCAAGAATAATGGAGTGGGCTGTCGTGTCCTCCTCCAGGGGATCTTTCCAACCCAGGGATCGAACCCAGGTCTCGACTTTAAATAAATGAAATGGGTATTATTTATGGAGTATAAGTTTATTTTGTGCCAAACACTCTACTATCCCTTTTACACATATTAATTTTAATCCTAACAAAAGCATGAAGAAGTAGGTATTACTGTCCCCATTTCCAAATGTAGTAACTCATACTCAGACCATCCTGCAAAAATCACAGCTTTAGCATGTTATACAGCTAGGATTTAAATCCAGCCTGTCTGATTCTAAAGTTCATGCTCTTCACCACTAGTTTATAATACCCTTTCAAATGTTGCTAAATAAATTAAGGTCTGTGATAATTCAGTGTGAAAGAAAAGATAAAACAGAATCAAAAACTTATTGTTTTGCTCTAATTTCTAGAACTATTTGTTCAGTGTTTTGGAATGTGTATACCTTTACCAGCTATTTTACCAGGGGACGTTTAGAGGGACACTCTGGATGAGCTCTTTTATCACTGTAGTATCTCAGTTTGGCACTGGTTCCAGTTTGTCTGATGAAGCTGTTTCATCTGAGATTTCTCTGCATCTAATGTGCATGTGTGTTTTACACTGTGTCCAACCATTCTGGTGGTAGCATATGGTTAGTTTTGTTAATTGGGCTTTTTGTTATGCTGTGTCTGCAAAGCTTCTTTTAATTTATATTCAAATGTTTGTCATCCTCTGGCAGCCTGTTTTGTGATGTCTGTGTTTGTTTTGTGACCCATGACTATAGCATGTTTTTCAAGCTGTGTTATGACACATCATTTGAAGATGCCCACCATGTGTCGGCTTCTTACTACAATATAATTCCTGCTCTGCCTCCTTAAGAATTCAGTATAATTAGCCTTGGGAGAGGGTAGGGAAAGGAGAGAGTCATTGTTTCAGCCACTCTAGCTGCTGCTGCTGCTGCTGCTGCTGCTGCTAAGTCGCTTCAGTCGTGTCCGACTCTGTGCGACCCCATAGACGGCAGCCCACCAGGCTCCCCCGTCCCTGGGATTCTCCAGGCAAGCAGCCACTTTAGGCATCTACATTATTAGGAATAATACAGATGAGATGAAAGTTGGCTTGTTTATCAAAGACAGAACTCTAGATGATTCACGTAGCATCGAACATCTATAAAAACCTACTTTTTTGCAGGCTTCTGTGCATGGGCCAAGCTCGCGAGATTTAGTAAAAGAAGGTAAAGAAAGGAGGCCACCAAGATTGGTACTAATTTCAGACTTTTGTATCTAACTCCCTTGGTTCAAAGCCCAGTTCCACTAATCACCAACTGTATGACCTTAGACAAGATACCTCTGTGTGCCTTAGCTTTTATTGTCTATATAATGTGAGACAATAGCATCTATTTCATAGGATTGGTGGAAAAATTAATGAGCTAGCACCTGGGACAGAGTAACATTCAGTAAATATTTCCCATTATTCCTGTTTCTTTCTTAAACAATTTCTAACAAATATGAGTCTGGTTACTATAAGGGCTGATGCAAAATGGAAATAAAAATTCCAAAGAGATCAAATCAGTATTTTCCAAACTTCATTCTGGAGCCAATTAATAAATTTAAAGAAAAAGAGTTCTGTGATTATATACGTATGGGAAATTCTGAACTGAACAAATGACCATATATATCATGAGTCTGCAATAGGCTGATGTATACTGTGATTTTCCAAGAGGAAAGTGAACATTCAGCCCTCACATTTTTGAATACAAGAATTTCATCTAGATGTGCCTCTTAAAGGACCAGTTTCCATATAGTATCCTTGTGGGGGGGGGGGGGGTTCTGATTTGGGTAAAAGTTATTAGCAATTACAACTACCAGTTAGGGGGAGTTAGAGTTATGAATACTAATGCCACAATTGAATTCTTGAATGTTTATATGAAATTGCAGTTATGCAGTTATGTGATGGCACATGCACACACATGCAATCACAGACAGAATTTATCCATAAAGCCATCTTTGGTGTCCAGGAGACCAAATCCTGTGACATTTTTGATATCTTGTTCTTTCTGGAATGACACCTCTCAGAGGAGAAGCCCAAGAGCCTCCAAATCTCCAAAATAAAAGAGGGAAGTTGCAGCTGGGAGTCTGCAGACTTCTGGCACTTCCACGCTGCTCGTGTGAGATCATGGCAGGAGAGCATGTGGCCTCCAATTTTGCTCCCGCCAGAGGATATAAAAGCATATTGATTTGCTTGTTCGCTCTATAATTTATCAAATGTTTCTCTAATTATGGGGGAGTTAAAGAAGAAAGAGTTTAAAGAGGCAACCTAAAGGAACATAACAACAGTAGTCAGAAAGCAGTAATGTTGCCAGCCACCAATATAGAGAAGAAACATTTTCTCTTGGCTAAGGAACTCTTGCACGCATGCGTTAGGAGTAGTAACTCAGCTGCTCAGTCGTATCCAATTCTTTGTGACCCCATGGACTGTAGCCCGCCAGGCTCCTCTGTCCATGAGATTTTCCAGGCAGGAGTATTGGAATGGGTTACCATTTTCTGCTCCAGGGGAATCTTCCCAGGCTGAGGATCAAACTGGCATCTCCTGCATATCCTGTATTGTCAGGCAGGATTCTTTAGCACTGAGCCACCTAAAAAGGTCTTCAATTTGTTTTGTTTCATTTTTTTTAAGTTTATATGGAATTATTTGACCAGTTTCAATGTGAATATCTTCAATATATCGTAAATATTTTCTCTACACTGTTCTAGATGCTAAGGGGAAAAAGACAAGTATGACACAACAGTCTCATACATGCTCTCACAAATAATGTCACGATTTTTTTGCAAGTATAATTTCTTTACAATGTCATATAAGTTTCCGCTGTACAAGGAACTGAATCAGCCGTAAGTGTACCTGTATCCCCTCCCTCTTGAACCTCCCTCCCACTCCCTCTCCATCCCCTGCCTTTAGGTCATCACAGAACACCGAGCTGGGCTCCCTGTGCTGGGCGGCAGGTGCCCACTAGCTAGCTGTCTGTCTTACACAGGGTAGTGGATATCCATCAAACCTAATCTCCCATTTCATCTCACCTTCCCCTTCCCCATCGTGGCCAGACCCAGATTCTGTCCTACAGAGAGAAGTAAATCAGAAAGAGAAGACCAACTATTATTCACTAAAGCATGTATGTGAAATCTAGAAAAATGGTACAGATGAACATAGTTCCAAACCAGGAATCAGTTCAGTTCAGTCGCTCAGTCCTGTCCGACTCTTTGCGACCCATGGACTGCAGCATGTCAGGCCTCCCTGTCGGTCACCAACTCCCGGAGTTTACTCAGACTCATCTCCATGGAGTCGGTGATGGACTCAAAGTCAGGAAGAGAGTCAGACTGAGAGAACAGACGTGCAGACACGGTTTCAACTGGCAGCACTGAACGAGGGAGTTTAGGAGCTGGGGAAACATGTGGGAAAGTCAGTTAGCTCAAGCTGGCTGGGGAAGAGGCAGAGGAAGTGAAAGCTGAGCTGAAAACTCAGTAGGAGTCAGCAGGGTGATGAGGTGTGGGAGGGAAAGACGAGTTTTACAGAAGAGAAAAGCCTGAGGGCAAGAGAGAGGAGAACAGGGCTGAGAACCAGAAAGAAGCTTAATTTGACTGCAGTGCAAAGTGTAAAGGAGCAGAATGATGAGGGGTGAGATGTAGGGTGAGCCAGGGGAAGACGTGACTGGTTTCATGTCAGGCTAAAAAGCTTCTTTTCCTCCTGAAGGTTATTAGGGACCTATGGAAGTGTTTTAAACAGAGCAGGGACACGATCCCTGCCTCGTAGAACAAATCAAGCTGCTACCAGAGAATCAGTTTGGCTGGGAACCGTATTTGTTGCCAGAAGACTATTTAGGAGGCTGTGCCTATTGAAAATTAAAAGACAAGAAATGATGGTGAATGGAGAGATATGAGCAATTCAGGAAGTAGACTGTGTGATTGGTTTAATGTGGGAGATAAAAAGGCGAAGGATTAAAGGATGATTCACAATTTCTTAGATGTGGATGCCACGCATTGACTTTGGACCTTTTATTATATAGGGGAAAAGATAAGAAAGCAGCTTTTTTTTTTTTTTAATCAAGAAGCTTCTATTTCTTTCTTTCTTTTTTTCTTAGCTGTAGATCCAGTGTGTTTTCTGTAAAAATAAAATTTCTTATAATTTACCTAGAAGTGGTTATAAAACTAATATGAGGAGCCCCCTGTGATTATTTTTAAGATTACTTTGCTGACACCTACTGGATAGGATCTTTTACACAAATATACAAAACAAGAAAAGCAATAAAGACTCCCTATTCTAACTGGGGTGCATTAAATATTTTTTTAAATAATGAAATGGATAGAATTAACTTGATTAATTTTATTTCCTTGTGTGGTACAAATTAATTTTCTTTTTTTGTTGTTGTTGTTTTCCTTTCTTTGTTTCCTTCCTTCCTCTTTTTTTGTGGCCAAGGAATGTGTAATGATAAAGTATATCAATTTTTTCAGCTTGGAAAGAAAATACATCATTTTTCTCTAACAATGAATTGAGAAAATCTATCTATACTTAACACACTGTATCTAAACTGTCATATTCCTGCTGGTAGATCTTGTCACTTAACAAAACAACTGAGATGAAAAAAAAAATATTACGTAAGTTAATCAGCTGGTATCCAGTGAGAAGTTAATGTGCTCTCTTTGGTCATTAAATAAAGCCCTTTTAAGCCCAAACAAGCTTTTTTTTAACATCAGAAATTCAATAATAAACATGAAGTTTATTTAATGATTGTTGTTAATCAGTTGCCCAGTTGTGTCCAACTCTGCAAACCCATGGACTGCAGCCAGCCAGGCCTCCCTGTCCTGCACCATCTCCCGAAGTTTGCCCCAGTTCATGTCCATTGCATCAGTGATACCATCCAGCCATCTCATCCTCTGATGCCCTCTTCTGCCCTCAATCTTTCCCAGCTTCAGGGACTTTTCCAATGAGTCAGCTTTTGCATCAGATGACCAAAATACTGGAGTTTCAGTTACAGCATCAGTCCTTCCAATGAGTGTTGAGTTGATTTCCCTTAAGATTGACTAGTTTGATCTCCTTGCTGTCCAAGGGTCTCAGAAGTCTTCTCCAGCACCACAGTTCAAAGGCATCAGTTCTTCATGCTCTGCCTTCTTTATGGTCCAGCTCTCACAACCGTATCTAATGATTAACTAAGAGTCGGACACAACTGAAGTGACATAGCTTAGCTTAGCTTAGAGGTAATAAAGTTATAACTCTTAAGGCTACAATTTTAAAACCCTTAATAAATTTATAGGTACGATGAAACTTAAAATTTTCATTTAAACATTTGATTTTCTTAATTGTACAAAGAGTGGCGGGGAAGGTCCAAGAACTAGAATAACAAGAAACATCAGAATTGTGCCTGGAAACCTGAACCTGAATCCCAACCAGTGTTTCATACAATTTCTACCGTATCATTGGCCCTTAAATATTCCCGTATTATTTGTTCCTTGATATCAACTACTTGCATTATAGAAGAGGTTAAGGTCCTGCCTCACTTCATCTTATTGGTTTATCAGATGCTCAATAGAATATATGATCTGGTCACAAATTTAGAAAAAAAAAAAAAGATTACCTACCTAGTGTTGCATAATCAATAACCACAAACATAGCAGCATAAAACAATACTCATTTGTTATGCATCAGTTCAGTTCAGTTCAGTTGCTCAGTCACATCTGACTCTGCGACGCCATGAACTGCAGCATGTCAGGCCTCCCTGCCCATCACCACCAACTCCTGGAGTTTACTCAAACACATGACCATTGAGCTGGTGATGCCATCCAACCATCTCATCCTCTGTCCTCCCCTTCTCCTCCCACCTTCTCCTCCCCTTCTCCACCCTTTCCCAACATCAGGGTCTTTCCCAGTGAGTCAGTTCTTCACATCAGGTGGCCATAGTATTGGAGTTTCAGTTTCAGCATCAGTCCTTCCAATGAATATTCAGACAGTTTTCCTTTATGAGGGACTGGTTGGATCTCCTTGCAGTTCAAAGGACTCTCAAGAGTCTTCTCCAACACAACAATTCAAAAACATCAGTTCTTCGGTGCTTAGCTTTCTTTATAGACCAACTCTCACATCAGTTTAGTTCAGTTGAGTTCAGTGGCTCAGTCGTGTCTGACTGTTTGCAACCCCATGAATTGCAGCACGCCAGGCCTCCCTGTCCATCACCAACTCCCAGAATTTACCCAAACTCATGTCCATATAGTCTGTGATGCCATCCAGCCATCTCATCCTCTGTCATCCCCTTCTCCTCCTGCCCCCAATCCCTCCCAGCATCAGAGTCTTTTCCAATGAGTCAACTCTTTGCATGAGGTGGCCAAAGTATTGGAGTTTCAGCTTTACCATCAGTCCTTCCAATGAACATGCAGGACTGATCTCCTTTAGAACGGACTGGTTGGATCTCCTTGCAGTCCAAGGGACTCTCAGGAGTCTTCTCCAACACCACACTTCAAAAGCATCAATTCTTCAGCGCTCAGCTTTCTTCACAGTCCAACTCTCACATCCATACATGACAACTGGAAAAAACATAGCCTTGACTAGACAGACCTTTGTTGGCAAAGTAATGTCTCTGCTTTTTAATATGCTGTCTAGGTTGGTCATAACTTTCATTCCAAGGAGTAAGCATCTTTTAATTTCATGGCTGCAAACACCATCTGCAGTGATTTTGGGGCCCAGAAAATTAAAACCAGCCACTGTTTCCACTGTTTCCCTGTCTATTTCCCATGAAGTGATGGGACCAGATGCCATGATCTTAGTTTTCTGAATGTTGAGCTTGAAGCCAACTTTTTCACTCTCCTCTTTCACCTTCATCAAGAAGCTGTTTAGTTCCTCTTCACTTTCTGCCATAGGGGTGGTGTCATCTGCATATCTGAGATTACTGATATTTCTCCCAGGAATCTTGATTTCAGGTTGTGCTTCCTCCAGCCCAGAATTTCTCATGATGTACTCTGCATATAAGTTAAATAAGCAGGGTGACAATATACAGCCTTGATGTACTCCTTTTCAAAACTATTTGGAACCAGTCTGTTGTTCCATGTCCAGTTCTAATGTTGCTTCCTGACCTGCATACAGGTTTCTCAAGAAGCAGGTCAGGTGGTCTGGTATTCCCATCTCTTTCAGAATTTTCCAGAGAAACTCTCACATAGTTTCTGTAAATAGAATCTATAGCTTCTGTGGGTCAGGAGTGCAAGCCTGGCATAGCTGTGTCCTCTGCCTCAGGATCTGACAAGACTTAATCAAGATGTTGGTTGGGGGACTTCCCTGGTAGTCCACTGGGTAAGAATTCAATTTAGTATAAAATAACAGCCAAGTGTTTCTGGTCTAGTCCACAAATAAAATAGCTCCAGAGAAATGTCCAAGAAGGAAGCAATCTCTGACCAGTCACCACCAATAGCTGCAGAATATTCTGTCTGTGAATGCACTTCAGGGAGAGAAGGTAGATGTGATAGAGAAAAGCTTACCTCAAAACATCCAAAAAATAGGCAAAAAGAATGAAATAAATCCATTTGCATGAGCCCTGCATAACACATAGCTATTTTAAGTTTTAAAATTAATTCTTCCATAAGAGAATACAACCAAAAATTTTTTTTTTAATTTTTACTTTAGTTTACTTTACAATACTGTATTGGTTTTGCCATACATTGACATGAATCCACCACAGGCGTACATGCGATCCCAAACATGAACCCCCCTCCCTCCTCCCTCCCCACAACATCCCTCTGGGTCATCCCCGTGCACCAGTCCCAAGCATGCTGTATCCTGCATCGGACATAGACTGATGATTCGATTCTTACATGATAGTATACATGTTTCAGTGCCATTCTCCCAAATCATCCCACCCTCTCCCTCTCCCTCTGAGTCCAAAAGTCCGCTATACACATCTTTGTCTCTTTTGCTGTCTTGCATACAGGGTCATCATTGCCATCTTTCTAAATTCCATATATATGTGTTAGTATACTGTATTGGTGTTTTTCTTTCTGGCTTACTTCACTCTGTATAATCAGCTCCAGTTTCATCCATCTCATCAGAACTGATTCAAATGTATTCTTTTTAATGGCTGAGTAATACTCCATTGTGTATATGTACCACAGCTTTCTTATCCATTCATCTGCTGATGGACATCTAGGTTGTTTCCATGTCCTGGCTATTATAAACAGTGCTGCGATGAACGTTGGGGTACATGTGTCTCTTTCAATTCTGGTTTCCTCGGTGTATATGCCCAGCAGTGGGATTGCTGGGTCATATGGCAGTTCTATTTGCAATTTTTTAAGGAATCTCCACACTGTTTTCCATAGTGGTACAACCAAAATATTTACTGCTGACAGTATACCACTTTTTTCAACACTCTCTCAACTGTCTTGATTTTATTTTTAAAATAACATTGTTTGAGAGGCCTCTACTGTAAGCCAAAAAGTTACCGATTTTTCAGTTTGTCTTTCATTAATTCTTCCAACTCATGGACTTGCATTTGAGTAGCACCCTAGATGGCACTAGAACAGATGGAGGGAAAGCCTTATTGACACGAATGTGCGTGTGTTTGTGCGTGCATATGCAGCCGCTCAGTCGTTTCCTACCCTTTGTGACCCCATGGACCATAGTCCACCAGGCTTCTCTGTCCATGTGATTATCCAGGCAAGAATACTGAAGCGGGTTACCATTCCCTTCTCTGGGGATCTTTCCCACTCAGGGACTGAACCTGTGTTTCTTGTCTCTTGCATCTCCTGCATTGGCAGGTAGATTCTTTACCACTGAACCACCTGGGAAGCCCATTGACATGGATAAACAATACCAGGTTGTCCCCATATTGAGCAAGTTTGGCTTTGGCAAAGTGTGAGGGTGATTGTGTAACTTTAAAGATGTTACAGTTAATTAAGCCCTGACTCAGCAAGTTAAGATAGTAGCAAACTAATAATGGATATTCAGTAATTCTTATTTAATCTTTAAAGGCAAAGTAAGTTCAGTTCAGTTCAGTCACTCAGTCGTGTCCGACACTTTGCAACCCCATGGACTGCAGCATGCTAGCCTTCCCCAACCTCGGAGCTTGCTCAAACTCATGTCCATTGAGTCGGTGATGCCATCCAACTATCTCATCCCCTGTCATCCCCTCCTCCTCCTGCCTTCAATCTTTCCTAGCATCAGGGTCTTTTCCAGTGAGTCAGTTCTTCGCATCAGTTGGCCAAAATATTGGAGTTTCAGCTTCAGCATCAGTCCTTCCAGTGAATATTCAGGACTGATTTCCTTTAGGATGGACTGGTTGGATCTCCTTGCAGTCTAAGGGACTCTTAAGAGTCTTCTCCAACACCACAGTTCCAAAGCATCAATTTTTCAGAGCTCAGCTTTCTTTATAGTCCAACTCTCACATCCATACATGACTACTGGAAAAATCATAGCTTTGACTAGACGGACCTTTGTCACCCTTACTTTATAGATAAGGTTAGATAGCATCACTGACTCAATGGACATGAATTTGAGCAAACTCCAGGTAATAATGAAGGACAGGGAAGCTTTGCATGCTGCAGTCCATGGGGTCGCAAAGCATCAGACATGACAGAGCGACTGAACAATGACAACAACAGATAAGGAAACCAATGCTTAGAACTTAGGCAAATAGCCCAAGATCAAGCAGATATCTGAAAGATTGTGCTGGCTTCATATCTAGCAGTATTTCCATCACAGAATAGCTACCTAATGTTCTTATTTTAAATCAATTTAATTCCTATGTCTTAATATATATAAAAGGAATAACTGCTCCCAACTGATACTAGTCGCTGTAGCTGGCCAAAAGGCTTATCTCTATGTTTATTTTAAGTTGATTTGAAGAACTAGAGTGATGTTTATTTTAAGCTGATTTGAAGAACTAGAGTGTATACTTCACAAGTCTTGTTAAATATCCCTTAGATAAAGAAATGAAGTATATGAAAAGCAGAGTGTCCTTAATTACCCAAATGCTGCCATGACAGTGGTCTGCAGAGAGGGGAAATCTCAGGTTGAGCTCTGGGCCACTGAGATCCACAGATTCCGTAGGGTTTCTGAGAGACAGTCCAGGAGGCTCCCAGGAAGAGCCATGGATGGAGAGTTGATGACAGGAAGCACATTAGAGCAGACAGTGAGGCAATCAGTCTTCTGTTTGCCCTGCACCTATATTTGGCAGCTTAGATTTTAAAAACTATGTTAAAATCAACTGAGCCAAAGATGAGTTATCCAATCTTTTGGAAATTATTTATTTTTTTAAATCGTTTTAAAAGACAACTCTACTTCACACCAAAATCAAAATTTTACTGCATTAAATAGAACTGTAAAAACATCAAAAAATATTATATTTTTGTGTGGGGGAAGGGCTTTCCTAGCATATTACCTAAGTGTACACGCACGCACACACACACACACAATTGCAGAGATCCTCTATAGTTCCATACCCCCAGCATCTGTTGCCTCCTTTTACAGCAAGAGAATACATCTGATGCTTTCAGGAACTATCCCTTTAGGTGGCTTAGTCCTTGTGACTCATCATCTTTACTTTGCAGGTCCAGATCAAAACCAACCCCTGCCCCATCAGAGCCACAGCCTTCAAGACACTTCACATTCTTGGAGATATGACCTGAATCAGGCCAGGCAAAGTCTTTGAAGGGCTCTACTGGAATTCTCTGGAAAAAAGACTCTCTCTGCTGGATCTTGGTTATGCAGGCCCCTGTAAGTCTGAATCTGCTGAAGGAGTGAAGAAGTACAGGGAGAAGAGAAAAGTTAAAGAAGGGAAGGAGGAGAGCAGAAAAGAAAGGAAATGCATGGTGAAGGATAGAAAGGAAAAGAACACAAAGATGAAGAATCTTCCTTCAGCAACATATTTTTGAAATAAATTGTTTTAGCCTTAGGATGGTATTTGAGCCCCCAAATTACTCTGAATTGTGGAATGGAAGGGAGTTACCAATTTTCAACAGCTGAATTTCTTTAAATGACTATATTCAATCTTACTATGTTGGGAAGTCCTTCAAAATTAGGACAGAAAAATGGTCCACTGATGGAAATGAAAAATACTTGCATTAACAAAGAAGCTGTGAATATGTGTATTTTCTATTTCATTGTATACTATACGGGAGTCTAACTAAGAACCTTTTTCATTTCCCTTTATCACCCTCTATTGAAATTCATGGGGTTTGAAGAAACCTCAAGGATAATGAGAAGGATGAGATTTACTATTATTCAGAAAACTTTAATGATCAGAGAAACCGAGAGCTTGTGGAAGCGTAAAATACTTAACGTCACATTCTGTATTTACCAAAATTGATGCACAATTATGTCAACAAATTTCTTCTTAATACATGGTTAGAATAACTTATTTATGAATATTAACTTAAATAACATTGCAATCAGGGGGAGGACTGGGATAGGGAGAAAGCATAAATACCTAAATAAATAATGCAGTGAAATAAATACGTGAAAAGTGACTGTAGTTCACACTTAGAAATAAGTTAAGGCTGTGCATTTTCCCCTGATGATTACTACAAGTGATCTGGTGTGCAAATGTCACGGAAGTATGGGATGGACTTCATCCCACACTTTGTGGGACTCTGGGGTTTCTGGACATGGCTTTATTTTAGACCAACCAACCACTGTCTTCATACATTCTCTGTTCACCTTCTCGTCTCTGCCATTTGCCAGTCCTTGTGGAAGATTTCATCTTTTTCTGGTCATTTTCAGTTTTTGAGAACAACTTCATTCAGGTAATTAGTAGAGATACTTATTCTCACTCCTCATGTGTCCAAGGAGAAGCACATTCATTGACAGAAGCTCTCATCTCTCTTTGCTGCCTCCCTCATTACTTCTTTTTTGAAAATACTTATTTATTTAATTTGTCTGCTCCAGGTCTTAGTTGCAGCACTTGGGATCTTTGATCTTCACTGCAGCATGTGGGATCTAGTTCTCTGACCAGAGATCAGATCAGGGCTCCCTGCATTGAGAGCATGCAGTCTTAGCCACTGGGCCACCAGGGAAGTGTGCCTCGTCATTTCTTGAATAGTAGTTATCCAACGCTGATAGGAAAGACTGAGGGCAGGAGGAGAAGTGGGTGACAGAGGATGAGATCATCCGATGGCATCACCAGCTCAATGGACATGAGCCTGAGCAAACTCCAGGAGATGACGGAGAACAGGAAAGCCTGGGGAGCTGCAGTTCATAGGGTCAAAAAGAGTCAGATACGACTTAGCAGCTGAACAACAGCAGCGACTCTGCTGTGAGTGGGTGAGCAAGCTGATTCTAGGATAAGGGTATAGCAGTGTTGTGTGGGATACAATAGAAGCCTATTCTCCATCTGCCTTTATCTGTTAAAAGTTGAAACGATGCTGTATTTTATATTTCCCTTTGTCCAACTTCTAAACCAATAGATTGAAACAAAAATCAGGCAAAGCAGATGGATGTTAAATATTGACTTCTTGAATCCCAATGGTAAGTGAGATGCCCTTTCAATCATGAGAATTATGGCCTAATATTATATTTAATTCAAAACCTCTCCTCTTCCTTCATGCAAGCCTGACCCATTGTCCACACACTTCCAGCCAGAAGAAGAGTGTGATTTATTTTTTCAGTCATCTTCTTCCTGCTATTCACTAGGCAATGCCCACCCTTCCAGGTCTCTGTGATGGCCCTCCACAGCTCTCCTTTCTCACAGACTAGGGTTCTGCCAGCCCAGCAAGCTGGGCTGGAATGACTTGAGCCCAATCACCTATTGTAGGAGACAATATGACTCCCAAACTCATGGTCTTTAAACCTGAAGTTTCTGTTTATCATCCATGTGAACTCGAGCAAGTCTCAGTGTTACCGAAAGGAAGTGTGTGTGGGGGGTGAGGGGGGTAGGGTTCATCAGTGCCCCATACATAAAGAGGAAAAACTGAACTACCAGTATCAAATGGTTGGTTAAGAATTAAATGAATCCTCCACAGGTATACACGTGTTCATGTTGATGTATGGCAAAACCAATACAATACTGTAAAGTAATTAACCTCCAATTAAAATAAATAAATTTATTTTAAAAAGAATTAAGTGAGTCTGTATACGTATAAAGCATATAGCGCCTTGCATTTAATATGTGTTATGTAAGTGTTAGCGTTTCCCCAGTGGCTCAGAAGTAAACAATCCACCTGCAAGGCAGGAGCTATAAGAAATGTGGGTTCCATTCCTGGAGGAAATGGCAACCCACTCCAGTATTCTTGCCTGGAGAATCCCATGGACGGAGGAGCCTGGTGGGCTACAGTCCATGGGGTCACAAAGAGTCAGACAAGACAGAGTGACTAAACAGGCAGGGAAAGAAAAGAATTCATCACGCAGAGGGTATTAGTGAAAAGACAAAAAAGTTTAAAATAAGCAAGTGGCAATTTTAGAATTGAAAAGTACGATGCTAAACTTTAAAAAAAAAAAATCACTAAAGGAGTGTGCGTTAGTTTGCTAGGGTTTCCATAACAAGGTAAAACAAACTGGGGAGCTTAAACAACAGAAATTTATTGTCTCATCATTCTGGAGGCCAGAAGTCTGAGCTCAAGATATTGAAAGATAATATTGAAAGATATTGAAAGATATTCTGGGGGGTGGGGTGGAGGGGGGGAAATCTGTTCCAATTCTCTCTCTGTAGACTCTGGTGATCTTCAGCGTTCCTTGACTTCAGCATCACCTCATTCTCTACCTTCATCTACACACGGCTTTCTCCCTATGAGTGTATGTGTGTGTCTGTGTTCAAATGCCTCCCTTTTCAACTGGATATTCACTAAAATTGTGAGGTTTGATTTACATGAACATTCTATGAAGGAAGATATTTTTAGTTTATTCTGTTCTTTGTGATAAAACATCTATGGAACAAAGCAAAAATTACGCAACAATTTTTGGAATGAATAAGTGAGCAACATTTTCTTTTGAACTCCCCCTGCCCAAGATGCCCCCTTTTCATAAGGACACCAGCCTTACTGTATTAAGGGCTCAATCTACTCCAGCATGACCTCATTTTCACTAATTTCATCTGCAACGGCTCTATTTTAAATGTCATCTTCCAAGGTTTACGACTTGACACATTCCAACCCATAAGAAGTGCAAACGTAGATTTGATTTGACAGAGGAAAAAATTAGCAAACTTGAAGATAGATTCACAGAGATTGTAAAACCTGAAGAATGGAGAGGGAAAAGAATTAGGGGAAATGAACAGAACCTCAGAGAAACCATTAAACACACCAACACATCTGTAACAGAAGTACCAGAAGGAGAGGAAAATACAGTCACAGAAATAATGCCTGAAATTTATTCGAATTAGAGGGTTGGAAGGAGTGGCAAGAGAATAGGTGGGAGACAAGAGAGTAAATGGGGTTGCTGCTAAGTCGCTTCAGTCGTGTCCGACTCTGTGCGACCCCAGAGATGGCAGCCCACCAGGCTCCCCTGTCCCTGGGATTCTCCAGGCAAGAACACTGGAGTGGGTTGCCATTTCCTTCTCCAGTGCATGAAAGTGAAAGGTGAAAGTGAAGTCGCTCAGTCATGTCCGACTCTTAGCGACCCCACAGACTGCAGCCTACCAGGCTCCTCCATCTATAGGATTTTCCAGGCAAGAGTACTGGAGTGGGGTGCCATTGCCTTCTCCTGTAAATGGGGTAGAAATTGGCTAAAATATGTTTTATAGCGGCAATATCTGTTTAATTTCAATTTCTGCTGTATGTTGTGCTTGGTTATTTTGTTACCATATAACTCAGGTTTTCAGCAAAAATCTACTATACACAACAGCCATAAGCAACTAGCACTGGGAAAATTAAGGGAAAGAACCACTAGGATAGGAAAGAGTTCACTGGGCACAGGTAGTAGACGAAAGACTGAAAAATCAAAGCCAGAGCTGACTGGGCCAGAGCAACCAGGAATCATCTGAAAATTTTCAAGAAATGTTGGGCTTCATCTTAAGATGACACTGCATTTAAGATGGAATTGAACCAGTTTTAATGGAGTTTTCACAGATAAGGAACAACTAGCCAGGTTGCAACTTTTATTACAAGCTCAAAAATGGAGAATATAATTATTGTCCCCATGGTACTAAAAGTCCCATGGGAAAAGAACTTAGCTGCTTTTTAATTTATCACATGGTTTCAAAATATGTCTAAACAGTGAGTTGCAGAGCATATGAATTCAGATGGCTTTTTTCTAGCATCAGATAAATATATGTGCTCTTCCTTTAAGGGTGATTTAATTCACATCACATTTTCACATACCTTAAGGATTGGCAGTACATCGAACTTACAACCGACTGTGATTTTAGCTGTAAGATCATTTCCCCATCTTTCAATATGAACCTTCTCACTGGTAGGAAAGAATTCCAAAGTGCTTGGCTGCAGGCTTACTTCATAATACATCAAAACCTCGGATACACTGCATCAGGGAGTCATTCCAGAAGGGACCTGCCATTCACATCATTTCAAATCTCTTCAAAAATCGTGTACTCACTCTGTTCAAGGCAAACTGTTATGTGTGTAAAATGAAACACATTTAAATAAAGGTTCTATAAACCTTAGATGTGAGGAAATCTGTGAACAGTAAACGAATAGATATGAAGGAGGAAAAGAGTGAGATGAACTAACGGGAAGTCTTCCTTTGATTGCAGAGCATGTCATCATCGAGGTTTTTCTATTTTTAATGGCACGTACCATGGCAGCTGTCCGCTTTTGCTCTTTAACACTATAACAGCATTCTTCTTGATTAAGAAAGACTAACACTAATGTCACCTTTTTCCTTGGAATAGAAAGTTATTTTTCCAAGTGTTAAGCAAACTTCTGAGTTAGATTTAGCAAAGCAAGAGCACTGCTGAGAAATGAGTAAGGAAGGAGACCTCCGATCCTAGTTAGCCTGAAGGTCTAGGAGTAACTGACAGAGAATGTGTTTGTCTCCAAGCAGAATTTCAGGGTGAGCTGATAGAGACTAGTTGAGTCTAATGGGGCGGGGGGGCAGGGGAGGGGTGGATACAGCGCTCAATCCAGAGCACCTGCAGGAAGGACCCTAAAGCACTCAGCCAGGAAGATGACATCATTTACTGACTGTGTGGACTTGGCCAGGTTACCTTTTTTGCTCCTCGGTTTTCTCACATGTAAGAGGAAGGTAATACTTCTTACCCCTCAAGGTTATTGGGGGCATAAATTAGACGCTGTGGGTAAAACACCTATATGCTAATTTTGCAAATACAGGGTTTTTTTCCCCCCATTGTTGTTTCTACTCATAAAATAGTTCTAAGATAAAATCTTTACAAGTAAGGGTTGATCATTCTTTATAAATATAAAAAGAGTATTTTTTGTTGTTAGTAAACACATAATGTGGAGAATTCATGACAAGAATTTATTTACTTATTATTTATTTATTATTATTTCGGGCCACACAGTATGTGGGATCTTAGTTTCCCAACCAGGGATCGAAACTGGACTCCTTGAACTGGAAGTCTGGAGTCTTAACCACTGGACCACAAGTCAAGTTCCCATGACCTTAATATAGAATGAAGGTGTTTTGAACTGAAAATGATGTTTGATGCTCAAAGGAGAAAAGAGATACCACTCATGTGACCTAGAAGCATCCCACCTAATAGCATGATCTGAGAAATTATTAATTTAACTCAGCAGACGTGAAGTTATTAGCAGACAGAAAATGCCACAAAGCCCTGTAACCCTTTCAAACCCTATAAACAGGTCTCCACTCTCCTGCAAGGCACTGTTTGCTTTTCAGGCTTTTTATTTATGCAATTAAACAAGAGGCAGATGGTAGGGGTTATACTTGTGTTCTAATTCTAGTCAGCTTTTTCTTTGCTTTCTGCAAAATAAATTCATTTCACTAGCCAACTCTCAGGTAATTGACTAACCGATCCTTTTAGCAAGACTACAGAATTTATCTAGAACAACATTATTTAGAAACACTGTTTTTAGGGAGCTCTATAGGGCTGATATTGACTAAATGACTAGCTTGGAGAAATTGAGAATATACTATTAGCTCTTGGGACTTACAGAGGCTGCTGAAAAGTACATTTCCCTGAGTCCCTCATGAGTCAACATCCACTGTTTGTTGTATGAAGAAACAGGACATTAGAGATGGTTAATGGAACATCTGGGAAAAGGCAGATCTGGACCAGATTACAGGTTCCATCCCTGCTAATTAATTGGCTTTGAACAAGGTACCCAAATTCTCCCAGCCTTGTGTTCTTCATTTGTAAAATAGTTGCTGACAAAAATACCTGCATTATAGAGTAATTATGCATTTTAAATAAGTTAATACCATAAAGAACTTTCTCAAACTTTAATGTTCAAGCAAATCAGTAGGAATCTGGCAAAAATGCAGATTCTGATTCAGTAGATGTAATTCAAGACCAAGATTATACGTTTCTACAGGATCCCAGGTATTTCGATACTTCTGGTCCTCAGATCATCTTTTCAGTAACAAGGCTTTATAGAAGTTTACTCAGGTCTGGCACATTGTAAGCACTCTGTAAATACTTGCTTTACTATGATGATGATTATTTTTTCTATTATGACAATTATTATTAATTAAGGACCCCAAAGAACTCTGCATGCAGAATTAGCAACTCAGCTACCGAATGCTTCCATAATTCCTTACTAACCCAGAGAAGCTGAAGCTGAAGCTCCAATACATTGGCCATCTGATGAGAAGAGAAGACTCATTGGAAAAGACCCTGATGCTGGGAAAGACTGAAGGCAAAGGAGAAGGGGGCAGCAGAGGATGAGATGGTTAGATAGTGTCACCAACTCAATGGACATGAATTTGAACACTCTGGGAGACAGTGAAGGACAGAGAGGTCTGGTGTGCTGCAGTCCATGGGGTGGCAAAGAGTCAGACCTGACTTAGCAACTGAACAAGTACAACAACCCAAAGAGAAAGCGTTTTTCAAGAAAAGTCTGCATACGGTAAAATTAAAATAACACTGGGGTGGTAAGATAAGTAATGGCCACTGAAAGATATCATGTCCTCTATCAGTACCAGATATACAGATACCTGAAACCTGTAATCTTACGTTAGAAGAGAAAAGGGATTTATTTTGCAGATGCAATTAAGTTTAGATTCTGGAGATGAGGATTTTCTGTGTGGGCCTTAAATGCCATCGGAAGTGTCCCTGTAAGAGAATGACAAAGGGAGATTAAACATACATATAGAGCAGAAGGTGATGTGAAGAAAGCGGCAGAGATTGGAGGTAGTGACCAGAAGCCAAGGAATGCTGCCAGTTTCCAGAAGCTGAAGAAGGCAAAGAAGGACTGTCTAGAGCTTCCAGAGGGAACAGAGCCCCATTCTTGATGATTCTGTTTCAAAGGGATGGCTCCCAGTTCCTTGAGAAAGGTTTACATTTTAAAGGATCAGAGAAAGGAATTAGGATTACAAGGTTTCTAAAGTAAATATTCTAAGCAAAGGGGAGACTTGGAATAAGCCTGTCTCTAGCTGGGGGTCCATTAGGCCATCTTGGCCACTCTAAGACATCCATCAGAAAGAAAGGAAAATGAATGAGTTGCAACCAATAAACCAATAATGGAGATAAAATGGAATCATAAACAATGCTCAATTTTTTAAAAAAACTGACAGAAAAAGAGGAAAAAAATGGAAGAAGAAACAGAAAACTAGTATAACAGTAGATTTAAATCAAATCATGTAAATAATTACATGAAATATAAATGGTACATGTGTCCCAATTAAAAGACATTACTTGTTTATATTAAAAGGAACAGAACTACATAAGAAACCCATTTTAGCTTTAAAGGCACAGATAGTAAACGAAAATAAAAGAATGGAAAAATACAACCAAATGAAATCTGGAGAGGCTCTATTAATACCGCACAAAGAAACATCAGAAGAAGGAATATTACCGAGAAGTATTACACAATAAACAGGGAGTCAGTTCAACAGGAAGACACAAGGATCTTCAGTGCATATGTTCATAAAAACAGCTTCGAAATCCACCAAGAGCTATCACATGGTGTCATCTGAGCAGCATTGGTACCACCTGAGAGCTTACCAAAAACCCAGAGCTCAGGCCCCACACCTGCCCTATTTATTATAATCTGCACTTATAACAAAGATCCCCAGGTGATCTGAGTGAACAGTAAAATACAAGAATATTGATACAGTGCATCATGTTACATTTCTAACAAGGAATCCAATTATATGTTTTCATAGCCCTTCTCCCAATGGGGATTAAAAAAATGATAACTGTGAAGTGATGACAAGTTAATTTGATTGTGATAATTATGTCACAATATATACATATACTGAATCATCAAGTTTTATTTCTAATTAAATGTCAACAAAGGAAAAATAGTCAATTAAATACATATTCCTCCACAAACTCTGCAATAAGATAAAATAATTCAATAAACCTATACATAAGTCAGTCCAATAATTTCAATTACTTTAATTTTTTTTAATAAATATTTAATTTCATGGGTTCATAGAGAATGCAGAATTCAGCAACAATATTTTACAATAAAGATTTGGAAGTTAGAGACTAAAAGATTGTTCATATGAGAAGCACACAAGTTATGAAAAATTGATCTGTCAATCTAAGAATTGGAAAATTTTATTCAATTTTTATTCAATTGAAAATTTTTATTCAATTCAACCCAGGACGAGCACTTCAGAAAGCTCTGCAAACTGTGCTTGGTAGAAGTCTAGGCACAGTTATATGTCTTTTGTGACAGGGCTGCACATCAAATGAAGTGTTATTGATGGTCTACATAATCCCAGTCTAAGTCTTCATGGCGGGTCTAAGTCATCCTGGTGGGTCATATGACCTCTTGCAAGATCAAGAAAGTATGCTCTCTCTTAGCAGTTACCTTGTTGGTGCTGGGAGAACGTTGCTCTTAATGGTTAAGCAGGTATTCCGGCCGATGCGTAAAGTTTGTTCGATGTATAACGCAGATACACAATGAATAGTGGGGGAAGAGAGAAGGCGAAAGGGCAGAGACTTTTTACATTTAAATTTTTCTTGTCCTGCCATAAACTATGAATTTTATTTCACAATTCTAATATTACTTTTTTTTCCAAAGCAAGAGCTGGGTTTTTTTAATTTTTATTTTTATTTTTTTACTTTACAATACTGTATTGGTTTTGCCATACGTTGACATGAATCCACCACAGGTGTACATGAGTTCCCAACCATGAACCCCCCTCCCACCTCCCTCCCCATGTCATCTCTCTGGGTCATCCCAGTGCACCAGCCCCAAGCATCCTGTATCCTGTATTGAACCTAGACTAGCGATTCATTTCTTACATGATAGTATACATGTTTCAGTGCCATTCTCCCAAATCATCCCACCCTCTCCCTCTCCCACAGAGTCCAAAAGTCTGATATTACTTTAAAAATTTGTTCATACTGTCTCAGCTCTCTTTAGTTATACAATTGATCAAAGATGTTTGAAACACAAATATGTTTCCTAATTATTTTATTGGTGAGTGGATTCCATAGTCCACGCTTGTTACCAAGTCCATACTTGTTTACCATCACTCTAAAGCAATGGTTCTCTATCCTAGCTGCTTTAACAGATGTTCTGATTTTATTAGACTACAGTGGGTTCCCAGCATCAATATTTTTAAAAGCTTCCCAAATGATTCCAATATACAGCCTGGGATAAGAGCCATTATTCTAACGAATTAAGATTTTTAATTAAGGTAATAACCTTGATTGCAACCCCATGTCTCTTATTCATTTTTCCTCTCCCTTTTGTCACCTTGCATATATGGTTACCAGTTTGCGACTAAATAATCTGCCTCACTAGTCTGAGCAAGCACAAAAGAAAAGCAATATTATTTGACAGTTTATGGTGTGAATATTAGCATCAGACATCAGCACTGAATTGATATTAGTATCTACACTTGGGATATTTTTGACACAACATGCAGAAAAAAATTGTTGGAAAGCTTTTAGAATGGACTTACAATCATGCTCACATCAAAACAATAAAAATGAAAGCAATCCCAAGAAATTAGTTCTCTTTTAAATTGAAGACAAGGAGAGTCTTCCGGTGGCTAAGACTCTTCACTCCCAGTACAGGGGGCCTGGGTTCAATCCCAGGTCAGGGAACTAGATCCAACATGCTGCAACTGAGAGTCTGCATACTGTAACTAAAGACGCTACATGCCTCAGTGGAGACTGAAGATCCCTCATGCTGCAACTAAGATCCAGCATGGCCAAATAAACAAATAACTTTTAAAAAAATTTTTAATAAATAAATTGAAAAGCAGGAGAGAATGGCTTTGAGCCTCCAATTAAGATAAATAAATTTAATTTTTTAAAAAAAATTGGGCTTAATGCTTTACAAGAAGTGGAAGGACCATACCTCCTGACCATCAGGGCCACTTCTTAAAGAAGGATCCTCACGCCAAGTGGTGGCAGCCTGTCTCTCTCCTCCTTCTACAACTTGACTGGAAACGCGGTGTGGGTATGAAGTAGGCTTTCCTGAGCACGTCTTTGTTCTGCGTGTGTGTGTTCTCATTCAGTGGAGTCCGACTGTGACTCCATGTCTATAGCCTGCCAGGCTCCTCTGTCCGTGGAATTTTTTGAGGCAAGAATACTGGCGTGGGTTGCCGTTTTCTACTCTATCCATAGTGACACTGCAGTGTATATATCTGGCCAGGTTGTAACTCCAGAGTGTCTTCCCTCCCCAGGGATCTACCCCACTTCTCTTGCCTCTCCTGCATTGACAGGTGGATTCTTTACCACTAGCACCACCTCGGAAGCTTCTCCTTTGTCCTGGGCATTTTCCAATTTTCTGTTTCTATTGGTTCTCACAACAGCCTCACACGGAAGGTGTTGTGTACCCATTATGCAGATGAGAAACATGTCTCAGAAACACTAATCAACTCTGCCAAATTTACCCAGTTAGTAAACAGTAGCTCCAGGATTTGACCCTGTCTGTGCACTCCTCTTTCTCTGATCACCCTGCTATCTCCCAGGCATCATACTGATCTAGAAAGTGTGTGTGACCATGCAGCCAGCTGGGCAGAAGGAGTGTCTCAGAAAGGAGGGAGTCATCCTGGGAGAATCTGCAGAGACTGAGCGTTACTCACCCTCCATTTGCTATGGTGCCCCAGACAATAGCAGCCACCACCAGGTGATTTGAGCTGGGCAAAGATGGTTAAGGTGGGAAAACTGGAACCTTCAGCACAGCAGGGTTGGAAGTGGGACTTCAGATGGGGCTGTGGATCTGGGGTGGACATTAGCATCCTAATTTAGAACTCTGGTTTTCCCCATGGACACTTTGTTACAGAGTAGGCTCAGAACCTATAACCAGTGCCACCATTACGTATGAAGATGTTCATGGTTAGCAGAGCCTTTAGTGATCTTGTTGGAGCCTAAATAATGTGACCAGATAGAGTGATCGATCAGGCTAGAGGACTCCAGATTGACAACTGTTGTCCTGTGGTGCCATTCGGCCTTGGCATTCCTGGGCTTTTCATTTTATAACAAAAGAGTATGAATAAGAATGCTATTGAAATAGGCCGGGATGGGTATGATCCTGCAGTCTCTGTTACAGTCTCATATGTGAGATGCAAAGTTTCCCATTAAAAAAATATTAGTCATTTATTTGGCTGTGCCAGGTCCTCATTGCGGCATGTGGGTTCTTTTTAGTTGCAGCATGCAGGATCTTTAATTGAAACATGCAAATTCTTAGTTGGAGCATGTGGGATCTAGTTCCCCAACCAGGATAGAACCTGGGCCTCCCTGCATTGGGAACATGGAATCTTCACCACTGGACCACCACGGAAGTCCTGCAAAGTTCCCCTTTCAACCTAGAGTAAAATTTGATATCCTGTGATATCCATGGGCAACCCTCCCCCATTGTAAAGATACTTCTGTGAAAATTTTGGCTATGCTTCCTGAAGGGGAAAAGCATAGTCTTTCAAAGTGAAGCATAGCAAACAAGGGTCTCTTTAAGTTTAGGACTCTACCTGAATACAAGTATTCTTCCAAGGGGGTCTTATCTTAAGCCCTGATTAGTTTAATTTGCTGAGAGCTAAGGATGGGACTGGGTTTCCCAAGTGGTTCAGGGGGTAGAGAATCCACCTGGAATGTAGGAGACACAGGAGAGGCGGGTTCGATCCCCAGGTTGGGAAAATCCCTTGGAGAAGGCATGGCAACCCACTCCAGTAGTCCTACCTGGAGAACCCCATGGACAGAGGAGCCTGGCAGGCTACAGTCCATGGAGTCACAAAGAGTCAGATACAACTGAAGTGACTGAACAACAGGCATGCAAGGATATGACTGAAGGGGACCATGAGTTGAAGGAAAGGGTCTTTGTGCAAAGACACAATCTAAGAGTTTCACAACTTGACAAAACTTTGTAATCCCGTAAAAAAAAAAAAAAAACCTTAGGATTTATTGAGTTGGCCAATAAGTTCACTTGGATTGTTTCATTACATGTTACAAAAAGCTCCAATGAACTTTTTGGCCAACCCAGTATATTAGAGGCTGAAGATCTTATAATGCCAAGGCGGGCCATAAATCCTCTCCTGTAGCAGGGACTGTGTGCTGTGGGCTCTATCCCAAAGGAACCGTAAAGGCATCGTTGCAGCAAGAGACAGACTCACACCATGGGCATCAAGAGTTACTCTTTCGCATGATGTAATCTGCACATAAGTTAAAGAAGCAAGGTGACAGTATACAACCTGACGTACACCTTTCTTAATATGGAACCATTCCAATGTCCAAGCAGAGTGAAGTGAAGTTGCTCAGTCGTGTCCGACTCTTTGTGACCCCGTGGACTGTAGCCTACAAGGCTCCTCTGTTCATGGGATTCTCCAGGCAAGAATACTGGAGTGGGTTACCATTTCCTTCTCCAGGGGATCTTCCCGAAAAATGCTGAATTGGATTAAACACAAGCTGGAATCAAAATAGCAGGGAGAAATATCAATAACCACATATATGTAGATGATACCACCCTTATGGCAGAAAGCAAACAGGAACTAAAGGGACTCTTGATGAAAGTGAAAGAGGAGAGTGAAAGATCTAGCTTAAAACTCAACAGGCAGAGAACTAAGATCATGGCATCTGGTTCCATCACTTCATGGCAAATAGATGGGCAAACAGTAGAAATAGTAACAGACTTTATCTTTGGGGGCTTCAAAATCACTTCAGATAGTGACTGCAGCCATGAAATTAAAAGATGCTTGCTCCTTGGAAGAAAAGCTATGACCAACCTAGACAGCATATTAAAAAGCAGAGACATTACCAACAAAAATCTGTCTAGTCAAAGCTACGGTTTTTCCAGTAGTCATGTATGGATGTGAGAGTTGGACTATAAAGAAAGCTGAGCACTGAGGAATTGATGCTTTTGAACTGTGGTGTTGGAGAAGCCTCTTGGGAATCCCTTGGACTGCAAGGAGATACAACTAGTCCATCCTAAAGGAAATTACTCCTGATTATTCATTGGAAGGATTGATGCTGAAGCTGAAACTCCAATACTTTGGCCACCTGATGCAAAGAACCGACTCATTGGAAAACACCCTGATATTGGGAATGATTGAAGGTGGGAGAAGGGGACGACAGAGGATGAGATGGTTGGATGGCTACACCTACACAATGGACATGAGTTTTAGTAAACTTTGGGCATTGATGACGGACAGGGAGGCCTGGCATGCTGCAGCCCACGGGGTCGCAAAGAATTGAACACGACTGAGCAACTGAACTGAACTGACAGCAATCATCTTTTTTATAACCCCTCATTTGTGCCACTTATAAATCTTTGTGATCAGTGGTGTATCAGGTTTGTAAGATGTGAACAATGGTGATTTAAAATGTTCTGAGACACTAAAAGCATTTTCACTATTTGCTAGTATAGCAAAGAGTTTAATTGGTGCATGTAAATGATCACTTTTCAAATGATAAAACACTAAAATGTTTTATAAGCTCTTTTTCTGCAGGCCTCCTAGGATTTGCTGGAGGCATTTGCATAAATAGATTACAAATGACATCACAGTGGACCATGAGGAGCAAGGTGATGCTAACAGAGTGAATTTAAACTGAATGCAGCAGGACAGAGGAGACCAACCTGAGCTGAAGCACCAGTTCTGCTTCATAATCCTTCTCCAAGCTCCCCATCTCGTGACTTTTTATATAATCTCCTTGGTGTCCTTCACCACATTTAATCCTTCTTTCCTCTCGAGTACTCGTGAACGCTCTATGTGGTCTTATTAAAATTGACTCCTGCATAAAATACTGGAAGAAACTTAATTGGCTTTTCAGGCAAGTGTGTTTACGATCATAGTTGATGTGAAGGCTTATGCTTATGCTTATTAGCCTAAGTGAAGAAATAAATGAAGAAAGGTATTAACCGTGATCGTAAAACATTCCTGGAGCAGAGGCAAAGCATCACGCCACAAATATGTCCTGGCTGTACCCGCATGACACGCAACGAGGAGCAACAGCGCATAGCCCAGTGAAAAACGGTGTTTGGCTCGCAAACCAAAAGGAAGGCGAGCCTCCCAAGCTCTGCAACCACCCAACATAAACTCAAAGTTGGACACAAGGAAGTTTGCCTGTAAATCCTGAGCCTTGGGAATCTAAATGGAGTTCTAAATATAGAGAGGCACAAAGGACCCACAGGAACAATACACATGAGGCAAGTCCATGTGGTGGTTTTATGATGTTATTAATACTAAGAGCTGATAGAACTTTTCTAAAACCTTGGATTAAATCCTTTAAGGCATTGAAATTATACTATTAGGTTGTAATACTGTTGGCATTTTGTAGTGAAAACTTTGAAATCTAGGGGATAAGCTGGTTTTTAAGGGCTCATTTGAGGACTTTGGAGGAGATTATTCATTCATCATCTTGATCTGTTGGAGTTATTGATAATAATGGAATTCTAACAGTGTCTGAAGAAAAGAAACCCAACTGTCCTTGTGATCCTCCATCCCATCCCGCTCAGGACACTGCCTTCCAGCCTTCTGGTTCTTTAGTCGCTGTATTTTCATCTCTTCTCATGCAAATGAGAGGAGAGAGTAGGATTCAACTGGTCATTCCCATCTGGCTGTCAGTTTAATGCTTTTCCAGGCTGAAGGACTAAACCAGAAAAGCCTCAGGGTAGCAGTGCCATCCGCTCTTGCCTCGAGAAGGTTCACTGTGTGTAAAGCTCATCACAAAATAAGGCTCCCATTTAAGACAGGTAAGGACCTATTTGTGGATTCAGTGTCCTGCCCGAAGCTTATAGCTGATTCTAAAGCAGACCTTGAATTCTCTTCTATCCTTCACTGGAGGTATTTATAGAGACAATACGCAGACATTGGATACAGCTGATGTCAGTTGATTAACTAGAATGTATAAACTTCAAAAATTACTAGAACTCAACACTGAAAAAATGTTAAGCACAAACTACTAGATTTCCTCATGGTTTCATAACCTACTGATCTGTTTACTGGTTTCCCTCAATCTGGAGGACCATATCGTGAATATAGTTATACATTTTGTTTTCCCTTAAAAGGCATTATTTTGATGTGTTGACTAGGCTACTAATGAGCAGTGATTTGCTATACAATGTAATTTTCAAAAATCATGTGTAATGTAACTGAAAGGGGAGGGGTCTGACTGCTCAAAGCCAGTAAAAAATCAGGGTTGGTGGAAAGGAAAATTTGCTTTATTTTGGCTGCTGGCAACTGAAGAGGAGGGCGAGGGTGGACTCCTGTCCAAAGGCTGATTCCATCCCACTGACATTCAGTGGGCTAGAGCTGCTAATAAGCTGAGGGAGGGACTACATGAGAAACAGCGCAGTCAGCTCTGACAACCACCCTGGTCACCAGGGGTCTGACCAGCATCATCTTGTTTTAAGTACAGTTAATCTTTGGTTTCAAGGCTGGTTTGTTTATTTCTTGAGGCCAATTCTCAAAAATTGACAGCTTATGTCATGGAGCCTCCAGGTGGGGCAGGGCTGGGCTCTGTGTGCACGCCTGGGGACCCCTACGAGGAGATGGCCATGGGGGTCCTCGTCTTTAGGGTCTTCATCTCTCTGGCAGGCCCTGATGGAACTGTGGCTGCCTGAGGGATGTGCCCTGGGAGAGCATATTTGCACTAAATTTGAGGAGTTTTGTGAGCTGCTGGGTATGGGGTCCAGTCTTGGCAAAGTTTACCCCACTGCGGGTGTGTTCGGTGGACAGCTGGACCCCAGCTCCTTCCACCTGGGGTGGCCCTCTAGTTAGTTTTTTTCTACGATCTGAAGTAACCAAGGAAGGTCCCACCAGGGAAACACGCATACTTGCAGAGTCCTCCATGGAGGGCAAGGCCAGCAAAGCTGAGAGAGAGCTCCTTGAGGAGCCTTGACCTTGGGGAGCTTTGACCTTGAGGAGCTTAGACCTTGAGGACCCTTGACCTTGACTTGCTGGTGTTATGTGAGGAGATCCTTGGGACAGTGGCCAAGTGGCACTGGTGTTTAAGTGAAGGTGTGGACATTGAACACTCTTGTGAGTTGAGGCTGTTGGCCACATCTGGGTTCCCCAGGCACACAGTTTGAGAACCACTGTCTCAGAAGCAACACCTTCAAAGATGGAGGCAGAGAGCAAGACCCCAGGGAAGCGAAGGGTTTCTTGACATTCTCGATGGTTTTTTTTCATTTCTGCTTAAAAGTTTGGTGGCTCAGACAAGGCAGGAGACCCAGGTTCAATCCCTGGGTCAGGAAGATCCCCTGGAGAAGGGAATGGCAACCCACTCCAGTATTCCTGCCTGGAGAATCCCATGGATGGAGGAGCCTGGCAGGCTATGGTCCATGGGGTCATAAAGAATTGGACACAGCTGAATGACTAACACACATGTCACAGCTATAGTCTAGTCATCACATAGTTAACTTCACCACCAGGTAGAGATTTTAGTATCTACAAGACAGCTCACAGGATATGGCTCAAAATATTATCTATAGCCCTTGAGAAGGAACTAAAAGTTCTTGACTATGCTTAATGACTAAACTATTATTATTTGGTCTCCTTTGATGGTTTTCCTTTCTTTCTGCATGTTCTCACTTCTCTGATTTAACTTATTCTTTGGCTAAAGTTTTTCCACAGACAAGAGGCAGGCAGACAACATGGGGAACAAAGACCATAGGGTGCTACTTCATTTCACTAATACTTGTAAGAGTACATTATTTTAAATATAAAAGTGATCATGGACCTCACCAGGGCCTGACATGGGGGCAAAAATTGTGTTGCAGATTTGGAGGTGAGGGAAAATTGTGTCTTTACGAGAAAATGGCTCATGTATTAATATAAATATTGAATTACTTTTATGATCATTAAAGATTTTTGAGTTGCAAAAATGTTATAAACTACATTAGCAGGATGCATTAGCATATCTAATGTTTTAATAATGCCATACCATTGAACAAAAATTTATCATTGACAAAGACACTGTTGACACTGTGTATTTTATCTAAATTGGAGAATCCTGCAAGCTATATAATTGTAACATTTGTGGTTTGTCTCTTCATGCCTCTTAATGTTGAATTATTTACAAGATTTTCCATTGCAAACAAGCATTTAATACAGAGAAGTACTTCTCGCTCCAGTGACTTAGAAACACATGGTGTCCATCAGCCACTGTGCTGGAGTCAGAACAAGGTTTGCAGTTTTACTTAGAAAGTAGCCCTTCTCAGCCTGTATTCCAGGCTGGACTCTTAGTTAAAAATAATAATAATAATTGTAAAAAATAGTAATACAATTTAAAAAATAAATGGGGGCGCTGTAGTGTGGTTTCTACCTGCTAACCTATGACCCATGAATAGCTACCAGCTCCCTCATGGAATCCAGTGCTTCCTTCATAGCACTTGTGTTAACTGCTCAATCGTGTCCAACTCTATGACCCCATGGACTGTAGCCCAGCAGGCTCCTCTGTCCACGGAATTCTCCAGGCAAGAATACTGGAGTGGGTTGCCATTTCCTTCAACCCCTCATCTTTATATACTTTTCTTTTTTAAAAAAACCTTATGGCCACACTACTTGGCATGTGGGATCTTAGTTTCCTGGCCAATGATGGAACCCCATGCCCCCTGCATTGAAGAGCAGAGTCTTAACCACTAGACCACCAGGGAAGTCCCTACATCTATGTATCACCCACACATGTCAGGTTATCCAACCGTACACCGAGATCATATAAAATTATGTGCCTGGATAACTGCTTAGTTTCTATGTTTAGTCCTCTTATATGGATGTACTAAGTCACTTCAGTTATGTCTGACTCTGTGTGACCCCCTGGACTGTAGCCTGCCGGGTTCCTCTGTCCATGGGGTTCTCCAAGCAGGAATACTGGAGTGGGTTGCTGTGCCCTCCTCCATGAGTTCCATGAAATCAGGGAATGTGAGAATTTTTTCCCACCATCATCCCACCAGGGTACCAGAGTGCCTGACACACAGGAGGTGCAAAACAAATACTTTTAAAAGTAAATCAATATTGATGCAGATAAAAAAATGGGTCTATCACCTTGAAATGCAACAAAATCCCCACTGTAGCTTTCTCTACATCCAAGGCAGTCAGCTACTCTCCCCATCAACCTGAAGATTCAGTCAGTTGGTCCTCTCTGGTCCCCAATTCAGTAGAATATTGAGTGCCCTTCAGTGGGTAGGAGCTAGGGGGTAGGTGTGGAAGTGAAGCAGGAAGGGGCCTCACTGGCTCCTCCATGTTTCAGTGATGTTCCTTGTTTAATTTTTAAAATTAATTAATTCAGTTTTTCCAGTAGTCATGTATGGATGTGAGAGTTGGACCATAAAGGAAGCTGAGTAGCTGAAGAATTGATGTTTTTGAACTGTGGTGTTGGAGAAGACTCTTGAGAGTCCCTTGGACTGCAAGGAGATCCGACCAGTCCATCCTAAAGGAAATCAGTCCTGAATATTCATTAGAAGGATGGATACTGAAGCTGAAACTCCAGTACTTTGGCCACCTGAAGAGAAGAACTAACTCATTGGAAAAGACCCTGATGCTGGGAAAGATTGAAGGCAGAAGAGAAGGGGACAACAGAGGATCAGATGGTTGGATAGCATCACCAACTTCGTGGACATGAATCTGAGTAAGCTCCGGGAGTTGGTGAAGGACAGGGAAGCCTGGCGTGCTGCAGTCCATGGGCTCGCAGAGTCGGACACGACTGAGCAACTGAACTGAGCTGAACTCAGCTGTGTCAGGTGGTAGCTGCAGCACAAGGGATCTCCCTTGCATCACAGAGGGTCTTCCATTACAGACTCTCTAGTTGTGGTGTGCAGGCTGTCACTGCAGTGTGAGGGCTCCAGAGAACTCATCCTTCAGTAGTTGAGGCACCTGGGCTTAGTTGTCTTAAGGCAAGTGGGATCTTAGTTCCCCAACCAGGGATCAAACCCAAGAACCCTGCATTGCAAGATGCATTATTAACCACTGGATCACCAGGGAAGTCTCCCTGCTGAATTACTTCCTAAAAATTTCCATTTGTTTTCATGGTGTTCTTTTCTACTTTGGGTCTCCAAAACTCATACACATATACCAACGGAGTATATCACAAAATTATATGTATTATATATTTTCAAGCTGATTTAAAAATCCAGTTTTTAAAGCTTATTTCTGGATACTCAATGGAACTCACCCCTTTGCTTATAAATAACAATTACAATTCAGACATTCATTAATGGATTTTATTAATCTGCATTATTTCCACATTTTCATTATTTATTCTTCAAAATAAAATGATGGTTTTACCGCAATTCACACAAATCAAATGATATACTAATTCAGACCAAAAGAAGCTGCTCAAATGAAAATAGCATTCTCTAAAATGGGTAGGTGTCACATGAACCACTCAGGTCTAATTCTCATTATAATTAAAATAAAATGATACTCATCACAGAGCAAGTCCTAGTGAGAGGGACCCACACTGGTCTCCTTGTAATCTTTCCTCCCTATAAAACCCTTCATCACCAGAAACCTGAAGCAATGCATTTCTGAAGTTAACCAATTCTAGGCTGCAGTTCTACCTTAGCACTGACCACATCCCCAAGTAAACAGGTTATAGATGAAACAGTGTATAATTTATAGTCATGATTTAAAGTAAAAACATGTGAGAAGCCCCTTAGATAGTATTTTCCTAATTAATAAAAGATCATGTGAATTTTTCACCCACTAAGACTTTTATCCTTTTCCTATTTTTTCTTCCAATCATTACATTTTTTTCACGTCAACTGGAACTTTTACCATTCAAACATACCTGTTTTTATTTTTCCACATTATCTTCTAACTTTTGTCCACACCAAATACATTTTAGTTATAATACTCAATATTTTGCTAACTCTATCTTTCACTTAACAGCCTGTGCTCACCATTTCTACATTATGAAATCTTCATTATTGTTTTTCATGGTTGTCTAATACCCTCTAATCTCCTTAAGCATAGACTTATTTTTTGCCTTTGGGGGCATTTATTATTTTTATGCTATTAAATACATTTTTATATACCATTTTTTCAGTCTTTCAAATTGTTTCCTCGGTAGGTTTCTAGGAGAGAAAATAAGGGTCAAAGCATGTGAATGTTTTTATGATTCCTTCTGTGCTTAGTTATTTAATCATTTTACAAAAAGAATGGGTTGATTTCTATTGTTCAAGGAGTCTGAATGTATGACTTTTACAAAGACCTCCCCAAAATTAATTTTTTTAATTATAATAAGTGTAAGGTAAGTGTCGCTCTTCAGTAATTATCAGTGGAGTTGAACACTATTCCATATGTTTATTCTACAGGATGACATGCATTGTCTATTCATCTATTCACATTCTTAACCCATCATTCTATTTCCTTCCATTTTTTAGATCTGTTTAACTGGTAACTTCAGTCATGAAAACAAATCTCCTACCTGACCTAAATGCAAAAGGCAACAGAAACAGAATTAGCACAAACTTGTCATGTTACCTTAGAGAACTGGGCTGTCACCAGAACCACATTAACAGAAGAATAATCCCTTCCGGGGAAATACTAACACCATCTATGTACCCGAGTCAGTCTTCGACATTAAAAGAAGAAAACGTATTACTCTGGATTTGAGGGCCAAGCTTGATTAGAAAGTTATAAACCTTACTTCTAAATCACCAAATAGCTTTCCAAAACACACAGTGATTGGTCATTGATGGTAAAACAGACTAAATATAAGCAAGCATCCAGCGAAGGAGCAGGGAACACCGAAGCAGTTCGCACACCGTACGATCAACCTGATGTACACAACGTCCATACGGAAGAACAGAGCTTGTGATACTCTGGATCCTGCGTTTACTGGGTGAGGGACACGCCCCACATTACTTGACATCGCAGAGAAGGGCAACTCCACGCAGCACCCAGTGTTCAGGGGCCTGGGCCGTCCTGAGGTCTACAGCAGCGATGTAGTTCAGGTCTGTTCGGACTGGCTTCTTGTAGATGGGACAAGAGTATAACCGAGGATCTCTCACACCTACAACAAAAACCATCAAAAATCTTGGTGAATTTCTCATTCATGCAGCCCCCAACAGAGTGCAGAGCCAAATGTGTGTATCTGGAAGGTCACAGTGGGCATGGCAGAACGAGGGAAATTCCTCCTGAGGTCAGGCAATCCCTAGATGTGAAGCAGATGCTATCAAGCCTTCCCAGGGTGTGTGTGACAAGTTACCCAGATGGCCTCACATTTGCCCCACCCACCTCGTGTCCCACAACCTTGACACTAACCCCAGTCCATGCGACGTGACCACCCACCGCTTCCTCTCTCTCCTTTCCACCTGTCACTTCAACTTTGCACCTCCACCCTGCCCCCCCCACCTCCCCCCCCCAAATCTTGTGCCATCACGCCTTTGATTTTCCCATGTGGTTTTCCTTTGGCAAAAGGTACCTGTCCCTTTTAGTCAGACACCCAGCACCACTGGTACTTCACTATTATTACTGCAAAATCCCTTCTTCAATCCTTTTGGCCACAGTCCAAACCACATTGGGCTTCCCTGGTAAGTCAGTCCATAAAGAATCTGCCTGCAGTGCAGGAGTCTCGGGTTTGACCTGTGGTTCAGGAAGATCCTTTGGAGAAGGAAATGGCTACCCACTGCAATATTCTTGCCTGGGAAATCCCGTGGATAGAGGAGCCTGGTGGGCTGCAGTCCATAGGGTTGCATAGAGTTGGACACGACGTACCAACTAAACTACCAAACCACGTAGCAACTAAACTACCAAACCACACTGCAAATCACAGGACAGAGGATGTTCCCCACCCCACCAGGTGTTGTGAGTTCTCCATGTGTATGGAGAAATACAAATGGTGGGAAGCAGAGAGCCATGACACAGTTCAGCTCTCTGAGAGCCAATCTACTTTCCTGGAGTAGGTCAATAATACATGGAATCGCCATGATCACATCTGTCAGGAGAGACAATCTCTGTATCCATCCTGCACAGGTCCTCTCTTAGGCATTCTCTCCAGCCCTGGAATCCCCATGCTGAGAACGGATGCAGATCTTTTGTGATTTCAAACTTATACAGTTTGGAGAAGGGACTTCTTTTAAGAAAAAGAGTATAATTTGCAAATACCAAAATTAAGTTTTGGAAAAAGCCCCTGTGTTGAGTAGCCCTGGAGTTTAAGCTTCAGTAGCTTCCTGTTAAATTCATTCTAGCCATAATAGTTTATTTGCACATCTTGTAACATCCATCTTTGAAAGCAGTATATTATTCCTTTTTCTCTCCCAGACTATAAACTATTTCAGGACAGAAGTTATGTCTACATTCCTCTGTGTACTTCTCTGGAAGCCCAATGTCATAAATGACCCTAACATAACTACTGAAATGAAAACACATTTAACTAAGAGGATAACTTTGGAGAAATAGTGTTATAAACATAGAACTTTCAAAATGCAATATTAATTAATATATTAGTGATATTGAACTTATTTCCCAAAAACAAATTTCCTCAATAATTCAGCTTTTCCTAACACATGAAAAAATAAGGCAGCACCAGCAGTTAAAGTCTCATTTTTGGACTCAAGAAAACCTTCAACCTGCTGTGCCGTGTGTGTGTGTGTGTGTGTTCAGTATTATCCAACTCTTTGATACTCCATGGACTGTAGCCAACCAGGTTCCTCTGTTCATGGGATTTTTCAGGCAAGAATACTAGAATGGGTTGTCATTCCCTTCTCCAGGGGATCGTCCCAACCACGGGATAGAATCCATGTCTCCTGTGACTCCAGCTGCCAATGGGAAGCCACCTGGAAGCCTCTTCACTATAAATCCAATTCATTTCATTGGAAGAAATTAAAAATTTGCATATGATAGCACTTTACAAAAGTTTCAATAAAATTAGTTTAAAGCCACAATTCTTAATCAGGTGTGATTTTTTTTTTTAAACCAGAGTACTAAATCTAGAGACATATTTGGTTATCACAACTGGGAAGGTGCTACTGGCAACTGATGGCTAGAGGCCAGGGACACTGCCAACATCCTGTAATGCACAGGACAGTCCCTCACAACAAGACTTACCTGTGCCAAAAGTGTCACCAAAACCAAAGTTGAGAAATTCTATTCTAAAACAATGTCACAGATATTTTACAGTACTCTAAAATGAAGCATTTGCTTAATTCCATGAAATTAATTATTGGAAACCATCTAAGTTAATGCAATACCTAATTTTTAAGTCTAGTTGCCATTTTTTAATCACCATGAGAATATCATAAGCAATAATAATAAGGCAAACATATGAAAATTCTAGCTGAGCTATTTCAAATCCTAAAAGATGATGCTATTCAAGTGCTGTGCTCAATATGTCAGCAAATTTGGAAGACTCAGCGATGGCCACAGAACTGGAAAAGGTCAGTTTTCATTCTAATCCCAAAGAAGGGCAAAGTCAAAGAATGTTCAAACTACCACACAATTGCACTCATTTCACATGCTAGTATGGTTATGCTAAAAATTCTTCAAGCTACGTTTCAGCAGTATGTGAACTGAGAACTTTCAGATGTACAAGCTGGATTTAGAAAAGGCAGATGAACCAGAAATCAAATTGCCAACATATGCTGAATCACAGAGAAAGCAAGAGAATTCCAGAAAAACATCTAACTTCTGCTTCATTGACTATATAGCCTTTGACTGTACGGATCACAACAAACTGGAAAATTCTTCAAGAGATGGGAATACCAGACCACCTTACCTGCTTCCTGAGAAACCTGTATGTAGGACAAAAAGCAACAATTAGAACCAGATGGAACAATGGACTGGTTCAAAACTGGGAAAGCAGTACATCAAAGCTGTATATTGCCACCCTGCTTATTTAACTTATATGCAGAGTACATCATGCAAAAGGTCGGACTAGATGAATTACAAGCTACAATCAAGAATGCAGAGAGAAATATCAACAACCTCAGATATGCAAATGATACCACTCCAATGGCAGAAAGTGAAGAGGAACTAAAAGAGGAGAATGTGAAAGCTGGCTGGAAACTCAACATTCAAAAAACTAAGATCATAGCATCCAGTCCCGTCACTTCATGGCAAACAAAAGGGGAAAAAGTTGAAACAGTGACAGATTTTCTTTTCTTGGGCTCCAAAATCATTGCAGATGGTAACTGCAGCCATGAAATTAAAAGATACTTGTTTCTTGGAAGGAAAGCTATAATAAACTTAGGGTATTCAAAAGCAGACATATCACTTTGCCGACAAGGGTCCATATAGTCAAAGCTGTGGTTTTTCAAGTCGTCGTGTACAGATGTGAGAGTTGGATCATAAAGAAGGCTCAGCACTGAAGAATTGATCCTTTTGAACTCTGGTGTTGGAGAAGACTCCTTCAGTCTCTTGAACAGCAGGGAGATCAAACTAGTCAGTCCTAAAGGAAATCAACCCTGAATATTCATTGGAAGGATTGACACTGAAGCTGAAGCTCCAATACTTCAGCCATCTGATGTGAAGAACTGACTCACTGGAAAAGACCCTGATGCTGGGAAAGACTGAAGGCAAAAGGAGAAGTGGACAGCATAGAATGAGATGGTTAGATAGCATCACTGACTCAACAGACACAAATTTAGGCAAACTCTGGGAGATAATGGAGAGAGGAGCATAGCATGCCACAGTCCATGAGATCGAAAAGAGTAGGACAGGGCTTAGCAACTGAACAACAACAACAAAATGAAATTTTCTTTTTTTTTTAATTAAAAAAATTTTTTTTTACTTCACAGTATTGTATTTGTTCTGCCACACATCAATACGAATCTGCCACGGGCATACTCATGTTCCCCATCCTGAAACCCCTCCCACCTCCCTCCCCATACCATCCCTCCAAGTTATCCCAGTGCACCAGCCCCAAGCATCCAGTATTGAACCTGGACTGGCAATTCATTTTTTATATGATATTATACACGTTTCAGTGCCATTCCCCCAAATCATCCCACCCACTCCCTCTCCCATAGAGTCCAAAAGACTATTCTATACATCTGTGTCTCTTTTGCTGATTAAATAAGTGAATGACTCGATTTGAGGAGTGCAATTAATAATAACTACACTAACTGATATATCTAAACCCTTTAATCCTAAGGTTTGAACATATAACAGATATTTAACTAATTGTTCTTCTTGATACACATTTCATTAATAATCATTTTATAACTCTTGGAAAAAAACCCTTAGAGTCTTATATTTGAAATAAATGATAAACATAATAATTGCACCTTGGGAAGTATTTGATTGCTTGGGTTTTAATCCCAGAAGAAAAATACAGTTGGAAAAAAAATTACATTCTTTTCAATAAGCAGGTAAAAAAAGGCAATTCTCTGAAATACTTATCCAATTTTATTTATTTTTAATTGCTTCAGAATGGAAGGTATCCACACCAAGTCACAGCATGTAACAACCTTCTGCAGTAGGATTAGAAACTACCAAAAATATAACCTCATTGTAAAAGTGCTGACAGATGCTTTATAAACAAGCACATAAACATCTGAAACTATTACTCCTGGTTAGACAAAAAAACTGAAGACAAAAATAAGCATGCTAGGTAGGTAGAACAAAATCAGCTAAATATGTTTAAAATCTTGCTGCTGCTGCTGCTAAGTCGCTTCAGTCATATCCAACTCTGTGCGACCCCATAGATGGCAGCCCACCAGGCTCCCCCGTCCCTGGGATTCTCCAGGCAAGTACACTGGAGTGGGCTGCCATTTCCTTCTCCAGTGCATGAAAGTGAAAAGCGAAAGTGCAGTCGCTCAGTCGTGTCTGACTCTTCGCGACCGCATGACTGAAGCCTACCAGGCTCCTCCGTCCATGGGATTTTCCAGGCAAGAGTACTGGAGTGGCTTTGCAAACCTTGGGGCTCCAGAAAAACAAGCAGAGAAAAGAGGGTGTCTAAATTGGTGAGCTATATGCTTTGGGATGCTAAAGGTTTAAATAAAACATCTTGAGGAAATTTCATTTTCTAACTGTATAACTTCTCTCTCTCTAGCCTACATTTTTCATGCAAATGTTAGTATACCATTACATCATATATTCTTTCCAATATGTAAAACAACCAAGATACCTAGAGATTCCTTATGTCACTCCTTTATTTAACCCTTCTTTTGCTTCAACAATATGTGAGCCATGAACTTTCAGATGTTCAAGCTGGTATTAGAAAAAGCAAAGGAACCAGAAATCAAACTGCCAACATCCATTGGATCACTGAAAAAGCAAGAGAGTTCCAGAAAAATATCTACTTATGCTTTATTGACTATGCCAAAGCCTTTGACTGTGTGGATCACCACAAAATGTGAAAAATCCTGAAAGAGATGGGAATACCAGACCACCTGACCTGCCTCTTGAGAGGCAGGAAGCAACACTTAGAACTGGACATGGAACAACAGACTGGTTCCAAATAGGAAAAGGAGTACATCGAGGCTGTATGTTGTCACCCTGCTTATTTAATTTATATACAGAGTACATCATGAAAAACACTGGGCTGGATGAAGCACAAGCTGGAATGAAGACTGCCAGGAGAAATATCAATAACCTCAGATATGCAGATGACACTACCCTTATGGCAGAAAGTGACAAAGAACTAAAAAGCCTCTTGATGAAAGTGAAAGAGGAGAGTGAAAAAGTTGGCTTAAAACTCAACATTAAGAAAAAGAAGATCATGGCATCTAGTCCCATCACTTCATGGCAAATAGATGGGAAAACAATGGAAACAGTGTCAGACTTTATTTTGGGGGGCTCCAAAATCATGGCAGATGGTAACTGCTGCTATGAAATTAAAAGACGCTTACTCCTTGGCAGGAAAGTTATGACCAACCTAGATAGCATAATAAAAAGCAGAGACCTTACTTTGCCAACCAAGGTCCATCTAGTCAAGGCTATGGTTTTTTGAGTAGTCATGTACGGATGTGAGAGTTGGACTATAAAGAAAGCTGAGCACTGAAGAACTGAAGCTTTTGAACTGTGGTGTTGGAGAAAACTCTTGAGAGTCCCTTGGACTGCAAGGAGATCCAACCAGTCCATTCTAAAGGAGATCAGCCCTGGGTGTTCATTGGAAGGACTGATGTTGAAGCTGAAACTCCAATACATTGGCCATCTCATGCGAAGAGCGACTCATTTGAATAGACCCTGATGCTAGGAAAGATTGAAGGCAGGAAAAGAAGGGGACAACAGAGGATGAGATGGTTGGATGGCATCACCGACTCAATGGACATGAGTTTGGTTAAACTCCGGGAGTTGGTGATGGACATGGATGCCTGGCATGCTGCAGTCCCTGGGGTCACAAAGAGTCAGACGTGACTGAGCGACTGAACTGAACTGACATCATATATTCCTTCTGATATGTAAAACAAGCAAGTTACCTAGAGATTCCTTATATCATTCCTTTATTCAACCCCTGTTTTGGTAAAAACATTTGAGTTATTAAATAAAGAACATTTATATGTGATATTTCTTTTAATCCTTCAACTAGCATGTGATGGCATCACCAACTCGATGTTCATAAGTTTGAGCAAGCTCCAGGAGTTGGTGATGGACGGGAAAGCCTGGCATGATGCAGTCCATGGGGTCGCAAAGAGTCAGACATGACTGAGCAACTGAACTGAAACTGAGCATGTGTTACTGTATTAATAATAACAGTAATTGTTTTTATTATTATCTGCTGTATGCTATTTATGTGCTGGACATTGTCAGTTTTATTCTCTCAGCAACCCAGTGAGATGGGTACCATGATTAAATCCATTTTAATACATGAGAACCCAAGGAGGTGAGTTACTTATTCAAGGTTACAAAGCTGCAGGTAATGAGAAAATCTGGCTGGAACGGACCGGGAGCCTAAGCTCTTAACCTCAACAACAGCGTGACGTACTCTGTATGTGCCTCCATGTTTTTTGCAGAAAGATGTAAACATCAGCTGGAAATAACTAGATACCTAATTTCCACTTGTGGTGCAGTTGCGATTCCTCCAAAGTCACATGAGTGCTATGGTGGTAAAGCCAAGAGAACACCCCAAATATCTCAGCTCCTGGCTCACTGTCCTTGACCTGAGGACATGTGCCCCACTGTGGAGCAAGGAGGTGACCACCTTAAGCCTTCAGCATGAGGAGAAGAGGGCCTAGGGAGTGAGAACTCATGTTCCTATAGGACAGAGGCCTTTTACTGTGTCTACCTCACTATGTACCTGAGAAAAATTAATTCATGACTTCAAAGTACAAGGGGCACTTTCCTCATGTCCAATTTAGGCTTTAGTTTCCAGCTTCATCCCTACATGCACAGTCTTGAGTAGAACACAACCACAGGAATTCCGAGAAGTGCATTCAACCCACAACAGACAAAGGTGATTCTGATAACAGATTTAGTAGCTAGGAATCACAGGCAAATTACATAATATCTCTACCATAGTATTTCCCCATCTGCAAAATAGCCATGATGCACCTTATACAGTCGTTGTAAAGACTAAATGAGTGAACATATGTGAATGCCTGGCATAGTATAGTGCTTAGAATGCAGTAGATACCCAAGGTGTGTTAGATTTCTCCTCTCTGCCTCTACACACATATACACATGTGTGCATATACAGTTACCTTTTCACTAAACCTAATTCCCCAGACTCAGGTTCCAGAAAACTAACAGAGTTCCAGGTTTACAAACTGCAAGTGGATTAAATGCTGTGGGGCTCAGGTATCAGGAGGTCCTCAGCTCTGGGTCACTGCATGGGGCTACCCCCATCCCAGCACCACGAACACACAGTGCTGGATCAGGGTGGGTCACCAGGCATGCTGACACACACTTTTTCTGCTGCAGGAAATATTCTCACTAGCTACAGGGACTCTAAGATGCTTCTCAACCTACTTAGTGAGCGTCACTTTGTTCCCCCAAACATTGTAATCACCACTTTCCCATCACATGGGGTACAGCACAAAAGTTATTAAGAGCATCACTCTCTCTATATATAGGAGACTTTACTGAAGAATTGATGCTTTGGAACTATAGTGTTGGAGAAGACTCTTGAGAGTCCCTTGGACTGCAAGGAGATCAAACCAGTCAATCCTATAGGATATCAGTCCTGGGTGTTCACTGGAAGGACTGATGCTGAAGCTGAAGCTCCAATACTTTGGCCACCTGATGCAAAGAGATGATTCTTTGGAAAAGACCCTGATGGTTGGAAAGACTGAAGGCAAAAAAAGAAAAGGGCAACAGAGGATGAGATGGTTGGATGGCACCACTGACTCGATGGACATGAGTTTGTGCAAGCTCCTGGAGTTGGTGATAGACAGGGAAGCCTGGCATGCTGCAGTCCATGGGGTCACAAAGAGTCAGACAAGACTGAGAAACTGAACTGACTGACAACGATCTTTCCTAAACCTTCCTCTTTTCAACTTTCTTTGATAACAGAAGATCTACTGTTTGCTGTGTCAGTGGTTTACTCTCTTGATGTATTTAGCACTACTTGGGTGACTCCCCTGTGACAAGAAACATAAATAAATGTTTAGGGATATATAACTCAATTTTTAGAGTTTAAATAAATATCTGGGCTTCCCTGGTGGCTCAGCAGTAAAGAATCCTCCTGCCAATGCAGGGGACGTGGGTTTAATCCCTGGGTCAGGAAGATCCCTTGAAGAAGGGCATGGAAACCCTCTCTGGTATTCTTGCCTGGAGAATTCCATGGACAGAGGAGCCTGGAGGGCTACAGTCCATGGGGTCACAAAAGAGTCGTATACAACTTATCGATTAAACAACAAACAACGAAGATTTCCTTTTAAAAACAAACTAGTCCTGTTTGTAAAATTTAATGGTGAATTATTTAAACTGAAATTGCCCTTCATATTAACATAAAAAAACAATTCATTATAAGAGTTTTAATTTTATTTATTTTTATTTTTATTTTTTTAATTTTTATTTTTACTTTATTTTACTTTACAACACTGTATTGGTTTTGCCATACATCAACATGAATCCACCACAGGTGTACATGAGTTCCCAAACATGAACCCCCCTCCCACCTCCCACCCCACACCATCCCTCTGGATAATCCCCGTGCACCAGCACCAAGCATCCTGTATCCTGCATCAAACATAGACTGGTGATTCGTTTCTTACATGACAGCATACATGTTTCAATGCCATTCTCCCAAATCAGCCCACTCTCTCCCTCTCCTCAGAGTCCAAAAGTCCGCTCTACACATCTGTGTCTCCTTTGCTGTCTCGCATACAGGGTCATCATTCCCATCTTTCTAAATTCCATATATATGTGTTAGTATACTGTATTGGTGTTTTTCTTTCTGGCTTTCTTCACTCTGTATAATCAGCTCCAGTTTCATCCATCTCATTAGAACTGATTCAAATGAATTCTTTTTAATGTCTGAGTAATACTCCATTGTGTATATGTACCACAGCTTTCTTATCCATTCATCTGCTGATGGACATCTAGGTTGCTTCCATGTCCTGGCTATTATAAACAGTGCTGCGATGAACATTGGGGTACATGTGTCTCTTTCTATTCTGGTTTCCTCAGTGTGTATGCCCAGCAGTGGGATTGCTGGGTCATAAGGCAGTTCTATTTGCAATTTTTTAAGGAATCTCCACACTGTTCTCCATAGTGGCTGTACTAGTTTGCATTCCCACCAACAGTGCAAGAGGGTTCCCTTTTCTCCACACCCTCTCCAGCATTTATTGCTTGCAGACTTTTGGATCACAGCCATTCTGACTGGTGTGAAGTGGTACCTCATTGTGGTCTTGATTTGCATTTCTCTAATAATGAGTGATGTTGAGCATCTTTTCATGTGTTTGTTAGCCATCCGTATGTCTTCTTTGGAGAAATGTCTATTTAGTTCTTTGGCCCATTTTTTGATTGGGTCATTTATTTTTCTGAAAATTACTAGAGCTAATCAATGAATATAGTAAAGTGGCAGGATATAAAATCAACACACAGAAATCCCTTGCATTCCTATACACTAATAATGAGAAAGTAGAAAAAGAAATTAAGGAAACAATTCCATTCACCATTGCAATGAAAAGAATAAAATACTTAGGAATATAGCTACCTAAAGAAACTAAAGACCTATATATAGAAAACTATAAAACACTGATGAAAGAATCAAAGAGGACACTAATAGATGGAGAAATATACCATGTTCATGGATCGGAAGAATCAATATAGTGAACATGAGTATACTATCCAAAGCAATCTACAGATTCAATGCAATCCCTATCAAGCTACCAGCAGTATTTTTCACAGAACTAGAACAAATAATTTCAAGACTTGTATGAAAATACAAGAGTTTTAATTTTAAAATGTTACAGCTTTGGAGTGTCCTCTAGTCAATAACAATATTATACCTCTTTATCTCAATTAGGGCCCTATTTAGTCATCACAATTGAATTAAAATTACAGCATGAAAAGACCCTATGGATGCCTCGAACCTACAGTATGAATCTACAGTATATCACGAACCTATGGACGAAGGTTCATGACATTGTACAAGATCAGTGATCAAGACCATCCCCAAGAAAAAGAAAGGTAAAAAGGCAAAATGGTTGTCTGAGGGTGCCTTACAAATAGCTGAGAAAAGAAGAAATGTGAAAGGCAAAGGAAAACAGGAAAGATATACCCATTGAGTGCAAAGTTCCAAAGAACAGCAAGGAGAGATGAGAAAGCTTTCCTCAGTGATCAAAGCAAAGAAATAGAGGAAAACAATAGAATGGGAAAGACTATAGACCTTTTCAAGAAAACTAGAGATAACAATGGAACATTTCATGCAAAGATGGGCACAATAAAGGACAGAAATAGTATGAATCTAACAGAAGCAAAAAGTGAAGAGGAACTAAAAAGCCTCTTGATGAAAGTGAAAGAGGAGAGTGAGAAAGTTGGCTTAAAGCTCAACATTCAGAAAACTAAGATCATGGCATCTGGTCCTATCACTACATGCCAAATAGAAGGGGAAACAGTGGAAACAGTGTCAGACTTTATTTTGGGGGGCTCCAAAATCACTGCAGATGGTGATTGCAACCATGAAATTAAAAGACGCTTACTCCTTGGAAGAAAAGTTATGACCAACCTAGATAGCATATTGAAAAGCATAGACATTACTTTGCCAACAAAGGTCCATATAGTCAAGGCTATGGTTTTTCTAGTGATCATGCATGGATGTGAGAGTTGGACTGTGAAGAAAGCTGAGCACTGAAGAACTGATGCTTTTGAACTGTGGTGTTGGAGAAGACTCTTGAGAGTCCCTTGGACTGCAAGGAGATCCAACCAGTCCATTCTAAAGGAGATCAGAACTGGGATTTCTTTGGAAGGAATGATGCTAAAGCTGAAACTCCAGTACTTTGGCCACTTCATGTGAAGAGTTGACTCATTGGAAAAGACTCTGATGCTGGGAAGGATTGGGGGCAGGAGGAGAAGGGGATGACAGAGGATGAGATGGCTGGATGGCATCACCAACTCGATGGATGTGAGTTTGAGTGAACTCTGGGAGATGGTGATGGACAGGGAGGCCTGGCGTGCTGCAATTCATGGGGTCACAAAGAGTTGGACACGACTGAGCAACTGAACTGAACTGAACAGAAGCAGAAGATATTAAGAAGAGGTGGCAAAATACACAAAACTATACAAAAAAGATCTTCATGACCCAGATAGCCACAATGATGTGATCACTCACCACAGACATCCTGTAATGCAAAGTCAAGTGGACCTTAGGAATCATCACTACAAATAAAGCTAGTGGAGGTGATGGAATTCCAGTGGAGCAATTTCAAATCCTAAAAGATAATGCTATGAAAGTGCTGTACTCAATATGCCAGCAAATTTGGAAAACTCAGCATGACCAAAGAATTGGAAAAGGTCAGTTTTCATTCCAATCCCAAAGAAAGGCAATGCAAAAAATGTTTAAACTACCACACAATTGCACTCATCTCACATGCTAACAAAGTAATGCTCAAAATTCTCCAAGCCAGGCTTCAACAGTACATGAACAGTGAACTTCCAGATGTTCAAGCTGGATTTAGAAAAGATAGAGGAACGAGAGATCAAACTGCCAACATCCACTGGATCACAGAAAAAGCAAGAAGATTCCAGAAAAACATCTACTTCTTTATTGACTATGCCACAGCCTTTGACTGTGTGGATCACAACAAACTGGAAATTTCTTCAAGAGATGGGAATACCAGACCACCTGACCTGCCTCCTGAGAAATCTGTATGCAGGTCAAGAAACAACAGTTGGAACTGGACGTGGAACAACAGACCGGTTCCAAATTGGAAAAGGAGTACATCAATGCTGTATATTGTCACCCTGATCATGTAATTTGTATGCAGAGTACATCATGAGAAACGCTGGGCTGGATGAAGCACAAGCTGGAAACAAGATTGCCAGGAGAAATATCAATAACCTCAGATATGCAGATGACACCACCCATATGGCAGAAAGAAAAGAGGAACTAAAGAGCCTCTTAATGAAAGTGAAAGAGGAGAGTGAAAACGTTGGCTTAAAACTCAACATTCAAAAAACTAAGATCATGGCATCTGGTCCCATCACTTCATGGCAAATAGATGGGGAAACAGTGGAAACAATGAGACTATATTTCTTTTGGGCTCCAAAATCACTGTAGCCATGAAATTAAAAGACACTTGCTCCTTGGAAGAAAGCTATGACCAACCTAAACAGCATATTAAAAAGCAAAGACATCACTTTGCCAACAAAGGTCCATCTAGTCAAAGCTATGGTTTTTTCAGTAGTCATGTATGGATATGAGAGTTGGACTATAAGGAAAGCTGAGAGCCAATGAATTGATGCTTTTATACTGTGGCGTTGGAGAAGATTATTGAGAGTCTCTTGGACTGAAAGGAGATACCAGTCAATCCTGAAGGAAATCAGTCCTGAATATTTATTGGAAGGACTGATGCTGAAGCTGAAACTCCAATCCTTTGGTCACCTGATGCAAAGAACTGACTCATTAGAAAAGACCTTGTTGCTTGGAAAGATTGAAGGCAGGAGGAGAAGGGGATGACAGAGGATGAGACAGTTGGATGGCATCACTGACTTGATGGACATGAGTTTGTGCAAGTTCCTGGAGTTGGTGATGGACAGGGAATCCTGGTGTGTTACAGTCCATGGGGTCACAAAGTGTCAGACATGAGTGATGGACTGAACTGACTGAACAGATGAAAAGAACAATGGAATGTTAATTTCCTATTACTAACAAAACACCTCTCCAACCACAAAGCTATTTGGCAGCAAGTTTCCACCAACTTCTATTGAAACAAAAAAAAAACAATAAAGAACTACAGTTTTCTTTACTTTTTTATTAGCACTTTGGAATTCATAGTCACCTTTTCTGTTGCTTATTTTTATTTCCTCTCTTACCTGCAGCTAATGAGCATCACCGCTGACTAATGCCCAGCAGGGTGAGTATAGTTCTTCCACAAAAATGTGTTCTTAAGTCATAAAGGACTGCCTGTATTATAAAATTATTGCTTTATTACTACCATGCTGAGATGTTCAGTGTCACATGGCGAAGGATTTTTACACATTAGTCACAAGAATTAAAAAAGTAACACCTAACTGAATGTGAGAAAGATTTTTCTTTCACTTTATAAGGGAAATATTTTTGCAACAGTGTTGACTAGATGCAACAAAATTTCTAAAGTATTACTTTTGGCTGAAAGAGCATTTGACTATTAATTCTATAAAATAATCACCACCCTGGGACTTCACACCACAGTAAAGATTAATGAACATGAAGAGGGGCTTCCTTGGTGGCTCAGTGGTAAAGAATCTACCTGCCAAGGCAGGAGACACGGGTTCAACCCCTGATTCAAGAAAATCCCACATGCCTGTGGAGCAATGAAGCCCGTGCATCACAACTATTGAACGCATAGAGCCCAAACTCAGCAACAAGAGAAGCCACCTCAATGAGAAACTTGTCCAGTGCAACTAGAGAGTAGTCCCAGCTCGCTGCAATTAGAGAAAAGCCCGTGTGTCAGTGAAGACCCAGCACAGCCAAAATTAATAAATAAAATTATGCACTGGGATGACCCAGAGAGATGGTACAGGGAGGGAGGTGGGAGGGGGGTTCAGGATTGGGAACTCATGTACACCCGTGGTGGATTCATGTTGATGTATGGCAAAACCGATAGAGTATTGTAAAGTAAAAAAAAGTAAAAAATAAAAAAAAAAATCATGAAGCCACAGGCAGCATGTTTACCCAAACCCAGGCACACACATGGGTCCTTTCAGACATGGCTGGGGCATAAGGAGTGACACCCTGTACCAAGAGGGAGGCTGAGCACCCTCACGTCTCTTCTGATGTTCATGGGCGCCCCTTCCGTTACACACTGTCTTTCTGTTCCTCAAACACGGTGCCTCCATTGCTAGCTCTTGTCTCTGCATGCTTGCCTTTGCTCCATGGATATCAGTTCAATGTTCTCTTCTCAGCAAACTCTTCCCTGAACACCTGAACGCTCTCTCACTCCCTGACACACCCTGTGTGTGTCTTCTTTACAGAAACAAGAGCTATCTGAAATCAATCTATTCATTTACACTCCATCCTCATTATTTGTGGGACTAATGTATCTATTTCCTCTGGTGGCTCAGCTGTAAAGAACCCACCTGCCAATGCAGGAAGCCCAGAATCAATTCCTGGATGGGGAAGATCCCTCGGAGAAGGAAATGGCAACCCACTCCAGTAGTCTTGCCTGGAAAATCCCACAGACAGAAGAGCCTGGCAGACTACAGTCCATGGGGTCGCAAAGAGTCAGACACAACTTAGCGATGAAACAACAACAACAATGTATGTATAGTTTAATGAAGCCCAAATTGCCAATGGCTCCTAGGAGAAATAGAGGGTCAGGTTCCTCAGAGCCCTTGGCCACAGAATTTTCATCAACCGATCAATACATAACCTTGTTTTCTGTGTGTTTCTGTTTAAAGACCAATCAATACATAACCTTGTTTTATGTGTGCTTTTGTTTAAAATCATCTTTTTAATATGCTCTGTTGATTCATTAACACTGAACTCAAGGCCAACAGCACCGTGACTCACGCCTGAACGAAGCTTGTCTAACACATGTGGTTTCTCCATAAGGTTCTTCACAGAAACAGCAGACAGCACTTCCATACTACACTTGAGGGCCATTTTCAACAATGAAAAATAGAAAAATATGAAAAACATAGCACTAAATAGACCACGGAAAGGGCACTTGTTTACAGTCTGAGCTGAAACAAGGAGCAGAGCACAGGCTTGTTCCACCTAAGCTGGAAACACACACGTCAGAAGGGTCAGATTTTTCACGGCTTTGTACATGTCTGTGAAAAGTCAAGAAAGTGCCACAGGCATTAACCTTAGGGTCACAAATAAATTTCAAGAGTGTAGGCGAATTCATACAGAATCCTTGCATAGCAATGACTCTATCTGCCTCTTTTCCAGTTACCCACCCCTCCTTGAGACTGAGCTCTGTGCAAACGGGGGTTCTGCATGGTCTCTCCCCACTGTTGCACCCCCAGCAATAGAGCAGTGTATGTCAGATGGCTGATACCCTGACTGACTCAGTGAGCCAGAGCTCTTTCCCTCTGCCCAGAAAAGTCTGACTCTAATACCCTCTCATTCTCATCCTCCAAAACGCATCTCAAAAGTAGCCTCCACCTCCTACCAGGCTTAGTTATGTTTTCCTTCTAGCATCCCTGAATATCTTAACAGCATCTCTATCATGTGCGTCTGTTAGTCACTCAGTTGTGTCTGACTCTCTGCTATCCCATGGACTGTAGCCAGGCTCCTTTGTCCATGGGATTCTCCAGACAAGAATACTGGAGTGGGCTGCCATTTCCTTCTCTGGGGATCTTCCTAACCAGGGGATGGAACCCAGGTCTCCAGCATTGCAGGCAGATTCTTAACCACTGAGCCACCAGGAATCTCTATCATAACACGCATCAAATTCTATTTAAATTATTTGTTTACTTATCAGTCTCCTTCACTAGGCTGAGGGTCCCTTGTGGGCATGATCTGGTTCATAACTACCTTTATCCCTTGCAGGTAAGGTTGTATCTGGTTTGTACTAGGCATCTAGCAAACATTTGCTTAAAAAACAAATGTTCAAAGCTTACACATATGTTAACAAGTGTGGTATTTATCTAAGGGATAAATATACTAAAAATTATCCTTTAAAGAGAGGTTTTTGTCTCTTCCTTGTTTAAAGAAAAATCTTCACACTTCTATCATAAAATTAGGACTTCCTTGGGATCTACTATCCTGGCCACTTCATGAATTTATGGCTTATAATGATCATCTCACCATATATATCAAATCAACATGTTATACACCTTGGCCAGTCGTTTCAGCCATGTCTGACTCTTTGCAACCCTATGGACTATAACCCACAGGCTGCTCTATCCATGGGATTCTCCAGGCAAGAATACTGGAGTAGGTTGCCATCTTCTCCTCCAAAGATGTTATATACCTTAAATATGTGCAATTTTATCTTAAAAGGAATATAATTTTTTTAAATTAAATGAACAGCATCTCCTCATATTGTGAAATAGTGGTTATCCCTGAAGAGACGTTAGCTGAGTGAAATGCAAAAACCTCTAGAAAACATCAAACCAACAATGGAAAATAGTTCAGGTGTTTTTAGACTTGTCAATCAAAGGATTCTGCTTTGACATGTGTTTCATAAAAGTTGTCACATTCATAGGCTGCAATGCGAACCCACCATTTTACCATAAGCTACTGAATTCAGCCAATGTCCCTGAATTTAATCTGGACTTCACAGCCTGGCTTAAATCTTCAAGCTGAAGGAGTCATGACTTCCCTGAGCCCTGTGCAGTCCCACCTGGAAAGGCTTCTTTCCTACTTTCCACCTCTTGCCCACCTCATCATTCAAGCCCCATCCATTCTTTCAAGCCCCTCCAGGTCCACCTGCTCCCAAGATCCAGCCCCCAACAGTTTCATCCCACTCTTATCTCACCCTCCTTTCTCACCACTTAGTAACTACTCCAAACACTTGCTTCTTATCTCATTAGCTAATGCTCCGTGAGTATCCTTATACATTTTATCTGCTTTATTATATGGGCAAGAACTATCCAGAACCACTGCCTCCCAGCAGCACTCAAGGAAGAGCCCAGAAGTCAGTAAGTACTCGTTAAACACAGGTGTGAATACGAAGCTACTTGATAACAGAGTATAATCCTTATCACATGATAACAAAAATAATGAGATCTTATATTTATAACATCACCCAACCTTATCGTACCAACCGTCCCTGAAGGCACAGACAACTTACCATTATTTTCAGCATAAATCCTTACAACAGGCATTAACTCGAAGAGCACTTTGGGTTTGGACTCGGTAAGTTTCATATTCCTCCTGTCCCAGCCAGCACCTTCAAGATACAAGCCGTAGACATAGACACCCTCCGTCGGAGGGGCAGAAATGTCATCCTTCATCCACTTGGTGACTTCGTTGCAAAGCACCATATTGTCCAGAGCCCAGCCTTTGTTGGCCCGAGTTATTTCCTACTCAGGGAAAGAGCAAAAGAAAAGGATGACACCAGCAACTAGAGGGTTGTCTTAAAGAGCATAATTGTGGTAACAATGTAGCCCCAGATTCAAAAAGGTAGGATAGTATTTAAAGGGTTTTAAAAGATCCTCTTATAAGCAATACCCATGTCCTAATTTAACTATATTTGTACTTCAGTGTCAAATAATTTGATGCTTTCAAATTGTGGTTGTGGAAAAAACTCTTGAGAGTCCCTTGGACTGCAAGGAGATCCAACCAGTCCATCCTAAAGGCGATCAGTCCTGAAGGTTCATTGGAAGGACTGATGTTGAAGCTGAAACTCCAATACTTTGGCCACCTGATGCGAAGAACTAACTCATTTGAAAAGACCCTGATGCTGGGAAAGATTGAAGGTGGGAGGAGAAGGGGACAACAGAGGATGAGATGGTTGGATGGCATCACTGACTCAATGGACATGAGTTTGAGCAGACACCAGGAGATAACGAAGGAAAGTGCAGCCTGGCGTGATTCAGTCCATGGGTTTGCAAAATATCGGAGATGACTTCATGACTGAATAACACTTTTTAAAGAAATATCAAATCAAATCAAATATAAAAATAAATATTTTGAAATTTAAACTAGCAGCTTGAGAATAAGTTGCCAGATTTACGTTCAGGACAAAGTTACCTGCTGGTGCCCAAACCAATCATTCTGCCTTATTATAAACTACATATTTAAAACTATAATGAAAGAAGAAAGCCCTCCAGAGGAAAATTGTAATAACACAACAGGTAAATATCAGTGCTATTACCTGTCGCATTGCAGTTAAAAATCCTTGAGGGTTAAAAAAGCCTGTCATCCAGAAGCAGTGAGGTCGGTCATTGAAAACCCAAGAGGTAAACTGGCAGTTTCTTTCAATAAGTTCAGTAAACCAGAAACCCAAGGTACTTGAAACCCAAGATGCCTGAAATGCAAACATGAAAACATGAATAAACACAGGTTTAATTCTACTGTGTAACTGACTATATACACAGAAAAAAAAACAATGATGAAATATCAATTTCACACTTAAAATTTAGAAGTCCCTAAGGCATAAGGGCATGGGATTTCTTTGGAAGGAATGATGCTAAAGCTGAAGCTCCAGTACTTTGGAAACCTCATGCAAAGTGTTGACTCATTGGAAAAGACTCTGATGCTGGGAGAGATTGGGGGCAGAAGGAGAAGGGGACGACCCAGGATGAGATGGCTGGATGGCATCACAGATTCGATGGATGTGAGTCTGAGTGAACTCCGGGAGATGGTGATGGACAAGGAGGCCTGGCGTTCTGCGATTCATGGGGTCGCAAAGAGTCGGACACAACTTAGCGACTGAACTGAACTGAACTGAAGGCATAAATTTCCGTAGGGTTCTGACATTTAAGATGTCAAATTATTCTTCCTTTTTAATAATATGAAGTATGTTAAAATCAACTAATCATCATGTGAATTCCAGATTAATCCAGCTTGGCATGCTGTTCAAGACATCTGCTGTCAATAAAATCTCCTTCCACATATGAATATAGTTATGATCAATTCTGCCATAAAGCAATTAAAACAATTAATTGAATTAAATTTAATGGGCTTCAACTATTTTTCCTTAGGCTATATTTTCAACAGATACATTATAAAACAGCATTTCTGTTTATGTAAATGTGCTTACGGCCTTAACAGCACTTTATATTCTGTGAATGACAAATGTAGAAGCCTTTCTCCACTTATTTTTTATGGGGCAAACATTTATTTTCTGAAGTTTCTTTCTCTTTGAAGGTATTTTTATATTCTCTGATGAAGGGAATAAAAATGGAAACACAGGTCTCCTTACCACCAATAAATTAATTGCATTCACTGCCTGTAACGTTCTGCCTGAATTCACATGCAGAACTCATGTTATTACAACAGGCATGGAAATGTCATCAACATTATCAGCAGTCACACTAGAAGGTATCTCCAAATCATATTTTATAACATTTCACTGTAACTGCACTATTTTATGTGTGAATAAATGTAGTGATCAACCTGAATAGATAAACCACTTGAATTTCAAATAGCTTGAGGATTGATATGCCTATTTTACAAGAGACACTGAGATTCCCAAAGACTGTTAATAAGTTGAGTAGAAAAAAATGCTGTATAAAAGGATTTTAAGTTCCAGGAAGTGGGACTTCCCTGGAAGTCCAGTGGTTAATCCCTAGTCAAGGAACTAATATCCCACATCCAGTGTGGCATGGCCAAAAAATTTTTTTTAAAGAGATTCTTAGAGTCCCTTGGAGAGCAAGGAGCTCAAACCAGTCAATCCTAAAGGAAATCAACCCTGAATATTCATTGGAAGGACTGATGCTGAAGCTGAAGCTCCAATACTTTAGCCACCTGATGCAAAGAGGTGACTCATGGGAAAAGACCTTGATGCTGGAAAAGATTGTGGGCAGGAGGAGACAGGGATGACAGAGAATGAGATGGTTGGATGGAATCACCAACTCAATGGACATGAGTGTGGGCAAACTCCGGGAAATGGTGAAGGACAGGGAAGCTTGGCATGATGTAGTCCATGGGGTCTCTAAGAGTTAGACCCAACCCAGGGACAGAGGGGCCTAGTGGGCTGCCATCTATGGGGTCGCACAGAGTCAGACATGACTGAAGTGACTTAGCAGCAGCAGCAGTGACCAAACCACAACAAAGTTTAAAATGAGGTAACTCATTCCATCATATCGTTATAGGTGTGTTAACTGAAAGAGATATCTTTATACAACACTTGGTCTGAAGGCACAGGGACCCATTAATGAGGGGGTATCTTCTGGCAAGGATCCCTGTTGCAGAACTGCAGGTGCTGACCAAGCTGGGTAAGCTGGTCTAGTGGGGAATGAGCCCTCCATGGCCAGGGACCAGGTAGGTCACTAGCAATGAGCAGAGTCAATGCATACAGAAAACTCTCTGGCCTAGGCAATGAATTTTTTGCAGGGGAAGAGAGAAAGGGATCTGGTCAAAGCTGATTCTGAGTTTCTAAGCCGTGTGTCTAGAGGGATGGATGGGATGTTGGTTAATCAGATAAGATGAGAAAACCATAGAAAGAGTGCTCCCCAGTTACCATTTACTGCTTTCTGTCCCACTCCCTTGGAATCTGCCAAAGCCCTGGGTGAGGTATCAGAGGCTCAGCACTAAAGGAGTCTCTCCTGAGAGATTAGCAGTTCTAGCCCCATCCTGTCCCACCATCTCATTTACCTGACTGAACTCCAAAAGTTCCACTCACCCCAGGACCCAATCCCATCTCTGTAAGTTGCCCACCATGGATAACCCCCACCCTCCCATCTCCCAAGTCCTCCCACCGCACTCTCAGCACCCTCAGTGCCACGATCGGCCAACTCCTCGACAAGGACACTCAGGTTCTCGTTTTACTTCTCCAAGTAGAAAAACATCTCTTCAAACCACATCTATTTATCATAATACTATTACATGTAGAATGGGTAAGCAACCTGTACAGGGAACTACATTCAGCATCCATGTGGCAAACCATGATGGAAAAGAAATTTTTTAAAAACCCACATCCTGGTGTATATATACATACATACATATTCCATACAAAATGGAATATTACTCAGCCTGGATGGGAGGGGAGTTTGCGGGAGAATGGATACATGTATTTGCATGTCTGAGTCCCTTTGCTGTTCATCTGAAACTACCACAACATTGTCAACTGGCTATTCTCCAATACAAAATCAAAAGCTTCAAAAATGATAATAAAGGAAGAAGAATGAAATAATGCCATTTGTAGCAACACGGTTGGACCTAGAGATTGTCACACTAAATGAAGTAAGTCAGAAAGAGCAAAACAAATACCATATGCTGTCACTTATATGTGTAATCTAAAATATGACCAATGAACATATCTAAGAAAGAGATAAACAGACTCACAGACATAGGGAAAAGAAATTGCGGTTACCAAGGAAGGAGGTGGGGGAGGGAAGGACAGGGAGTTTGAGATTAGCAGATGCAAACTATTGTATATAAAGTGGATAAAGAACAAGGTGCAAATGTGCAGCACAGGGAACCAGACTCAGCATCCTGTGATGGGCCAGAATGGAAAGAACACAAAACGGAACACACATATATAACTGAGCCACCTTGCTGTACAGCAGAAATTAACACAACGTTGTGTTAAACCAACTATATTTACATTAAAAAAAATTTTTTTTAAGCCCACATCTGTCATTTAGCACAATTAATCATATGCAATCAGTAAGAATACTGTTAAATTATTATCTTGTTACCTTGAGAGATATATAGTCACATATTTACAGAAAAAGCAAGAAAGAAGATTTCTCTTTGGAGTGACTTTTGACATATGTGTGTGTGTCTAGGAACATCCCCTTCTATAAACCTAACTTCACAAGCTTTGAAGTCCATGAGTTTGGGTTTAAATTCTGACTCTTGGATTTCTTAGGTGTGTGATCTGGGAAAACATTTAATCTCCCCTAACCTAAGTTCCTCATCTGTAAAATATTGGTAATAAATTGTAAGATTTACATGAAATAGTGCATACAAATTGCCTAGCAGAGAACCTAAGATGTGGGAAACATGCTAAATCGTTTTATTCCCTACCTACAATCTAAAAATACAGGGCTCTAAGAGGATTAGTCCCTAAGCAAAAGAACACTCTTAAGCACATTATCTGTACATGCTTTCACTTGCCAATTACAATTATTCACAACAATAAAGTGATTAGGCAGGATAAGAGCCGACTTAAACATACTTTCTTCCAACGAGCAGGAATCCTGGCATCAAACATGCAATTCAGAGCATCTCGTAGATTTTCGCTCATGATGATGGTGCCATCAATGGCAAGTTTCAGCTCGGTCAGGGTGCTTCGGACCAGGGTGAGTACCCTCTGCATCCTGTCTATCTCCTGTCTGAGGAAAATGTTCATTGGCTGGAATGGCCCCATCATCTGCAGCCTCTCCTTCACCTGCCATGCAGACATTAGCACAGGAAAAATTATTTGACAGCTACTAATGTTCTATATAGGGTTTCCGTAGGGGCTCAGATGGTAAAGAACCTGCCTGCAATGTAGGAGACCTGGGTTTGATCCCTAGGTTGGGAAGATCTCCTGCAGAAGGGAATGGCTACCCACTCCAGTATTCTTGTCTGGAGAATTCCTTAGACAAAGGAGCCTGGTGTCCAGAGGAGCCCAGACGCATACAGTCCATGGGCTTGCAAAGAGTCGAACACTACTGAGCAACTAACACTTTTACTTTTCACTTTCCCTGGTGGCTCAGTGGTAAAAAAATTCACCTCCAAACAAGAGATGCAGGTTTGATCCCTGGGTCAAGAAGATCCCCTGGAGAGGGAAATGGCAACTCTCTCCAGCATTCTTGCCTGCAGAATTACATGGACCGAGAAGCCTGACAGGCTACAGTCCATGGGCTCACAAAGAGTTAGACAGAACTGAGCATACCCACAATGTTATATTATATACATAGTACTCTAGGGCTTCTGAAAGAGCCCTAAATTTTATAATTCCATAAATAATAAGCTTTTTTCTTTTTTTTTACTGTCAGAAAACAGAGAAGAAATAAAAGAAATATCTGTTAGAGGACCAACTGATTTTTCATCCCAGGTGAGAGAAGACAGGCAGCCATTAATTCACAGAAGAATATAAAATCCACGTCCACAAACACACAGTCTTCTAAACAACAATTGCAGTTATTGGAAAACATTCACTCACTGCCAATCTAAGACTTGAAAATACACACACGGACACACACAAGCAGATATGTATGCATATGCAACAATTCTGAAGGCTATCTCAAAAAACTAGATTTCTGGTTTTAAAGCTTTTTATTTTTTCCATCAAAGCATCTATCCATCCACTCACCCATTCATTTCTGTCTTGCAAGTATTTATTCAGAGTCTTTTTTGGATCAGATATCATGCCAGGCTTAATTGTTCTATCTTAAGCAAATTTACCACAAGGAAGGTGACTCTTCTAAACTCCATACATACCACCATGTTTATTTATGAAAGGAAATGGCAACCCACTCCAGTATTCTTGCCTGGAAAATCCCTTGGACAGAGGAGCCTGGCGGGCTACAATCCATGGGGTTGCAAAGAGTCAGACACGACTGTGTGACTACCACTTCACTTAATATATTTTAGGCACTTTCGTTGCTTCATAAATATTTCAGCCACTGCTAGACATGAATGACTGCTTTCCTGATGTTATAATGAAAGGCGTTTATGAAAGCTGGTAACAGTATTGATTTTCTCCAAGCAAGTGATCAGAGTTTCTTCCAGGGGAAATGATTCTCCTGGTGAGAGTTCTTTGAGTTCAGTCTATAGTGAAAAACTTGCAGCCAAAATGGCCTGTTTCATGGAAAACAATAGGATGCTAAAGAAACAAAATGCAGAATTCCTTCTGAAAACCAGGTGGAAAGGACAATATATAAAGAAACTTTGTGGTCCTATGACAGAAATGTCACAAGGTTAGTCCAAGTAATCTCTTAAGACTACAAGGAAAGTAAGCCACTTACTTTTGCTTTTAGCAAAGATTTAAACATGTTTTCAGGGTAAATCATTCCATAATACATGCTAAAATGTCAAAAAATTAACCTTCATAACTGTCAGTTTCGCTTAGAAGTTACTTGATATTAAAAGGACAAATTGGGGGGACTTCCCTGGTGGTCCAGTGGCTAAGACTCCACCCTTCCAATGCAGGGGGCCCAGGTCAGGGAACTAGCTCTCACATCTTGCACGCCACACCTAAGACCCAGCACAGTTAAATAAAATACATTAATTAAAAAAATATATAAATCAATTTTCAAAACCCATGCGACAAAGAAGCTGTAGAGTTAATGATATAACTATAGACTTCCTGAAATTAAGAAGGCCTGAATTATTTTTGTAAAATAATCAATGCTTTACTCTAAGAATACATCATTTTCCTTTCAACAAATGCCAGTGTGAAGTACCTCCAGGAGACATTATAGAAAAATAATCCTAACCCATCGGTACACACTTAAAATTTAACTATGAAGATTAACTCTCTCATCAGGTTTATTATTTATATTTTGAAATGATTACATCAATAGGTTCAAATACTTCTTTTACTGCTTCTTCAAAAAGTGAAGTTTTTCAATAATTTCTTTCACTTCAGAAAAATTATTTTTGCCCTCCTGCCTTCTTCCTCAGGCTTCCCAGGTAGCACAGTGGTAAAGAATCCCCCTGCCAAAGCAGGAGATGCAAAGACGTGGGCTCCGTTCCTGGGTCAAAAAGATGCCCTGGAGAAGGAAATAGCAACCAACTCCAGTATTCTTTCCTGGAAAATTCCCACTGACAGAGGAGCCTGGCAGGCTACAGTCCATGGGGTCGCAGAGTCAGACACAACTGAGTGACTTAGCATAGCACTATTTCCTCACCGCCCCCGCAACCAACCAACCACGCACATCCACAGCTATTTTGTCAGGATGCCATGAACTCACTTCAAAAGGACCATAGTCCAGGGGCAGCTTCTCCAGCATGTCATCAGCCAGCCGGGCCACCACGGCCTCCCGGGTCTCATCCCCTCCGCCAGAGCTGTCTTTGGGCTGGATGCCCAGGATGGTGTCCAGCACGTCCTTGGCCAGCTTGCTCTGGTAGGTGATGTCGGCATTGGGGTGCAGCCCAAACACCTCGGGACTGTCGTAGGTGGGCAAGCTCTGAACGACAAATACCCCCCCAGTGAGCAGAGACTGCTGACACAAGCACCAGTTAAATTACACGTCTTAGCAAACAAACATGATTTTATTAGGATAAGCATTTACATGATATGTCTTACTTGTGGCAGGCTACCATCTCAATAATTTCTCTAGGAAAGAATCAAAAGTGGGACTTGCCTGGCAGTCCAGTACTTAAGAACCTTCCTTCCAATGCAGGGGACATGGGCTCAATCCCTGGTCAGAGAACTGAGATCTAAGTCCATGAGCCACAACTACTAAGCCCGTGGGCTACAACTCCTGAGACCAGGCACTGCAACAGAAGATTCTGAATGCTGCCACAAAGATCTCACATGCCAGAGCTAAGACCCAGTGTGGCCAAATAAATAAATATATTTTGAAAAATAGAATCAAAAGTTGCCCTGAAAAGAAAGTTAACATAACAAGCCCATAGTTCTTTAATGTCTGCACTTTAAGCAAACTGATTCAGAGACACTATCTTATTTTATAATACATTTATAAAATAGAAAGGGAGCTATGGAATGGTATTTTGTTTCTCGAAGGTCCCGTCTAATTCAAACCAATTGTTTAAATAAATGGTGTATAACTAACTGTTACTAAAAATGACAGTTTTAGCAATTATGGCCAGATAAAACCAGAGGTGGGAAATGTACTCTCCCAAGGAGGAGAGAGACTAGGAAAAGTGAGAAATATTAAAAGTTAGAAAAACATACAGCAAGACCCAGTAAGAAGCAGAAAAGTAAAAGCTGCTCAGTCGCATCTGACTATACAGTCCATGGAATTCTCCAGGCCAGAATACTGCAGTGGGTATCCATTCCTTCTCCAGGGGATCTTTCCAACCCAAGGATCGAACCCAGGTCTACCCCCATTGCAGGCGGATTCTTTACCAGCTGAGCCATCAGGGAACCCCAAGAATATTGGAGTGGCTAGCCTATCCCTTTTCCGGGGGATCTTCCCAACCCAGGAATCTAACCAGGGTCTCCTGCATTACAGGCAGAGTCTTTATCAGCTGAGCTACCTGGGAAGCCCTTAAGAAGCAGAACTAGCAGATAAATACTACCACAGCTACTTGAACAAAAGAAAATTTACCTACAATTTGACATATACTTCTATGTGAGAATTGTATACTTAACTTTATTCATGTTTTCCTTCCCTTCTAGTCCATTTTTTTCCCTTCTAGTCCATTATTTTATTCCTTTTTACTTAATGCCCTCTTATGAGCGAACTCAAATTCTTATACAATGAGATGTGTATAAATAAATCCATGTGCAGGCATATCTAAATTTATACCTTCGTAAACACTTCTCCTCTTCAGTGCAAATGATTTAAGGACACATATAATACAGTTAAGACAAATATATTTGTAGATTTGAATTAATAAAAGTGTAGGGCTGGTGATATATGGTAAACTCATTACATGTATATATCACAGAACCTCTAAATATATTGATAAATTTAGCTCTTTGGGGCTGTTTTGCTTTAGTTGGTTCACCCTGAGATAAATCTGAGAGGCAAAAGAGATCACTAAATAATGATCTAATGAATTCCAGATTCAGAGACAGAAAATGTAGTTATTTGGAAGCACAAATCAAGTTTTTCCCCCCGATTTCCTGGCAAAATGTTATTCCTTCTTGGAGCAAGACTTTATAAAGTTGGAAGTGATTTTCCCGCCAAGGATATTTGGCAGTCTGGAGACATTTAAGGTTGTTACAATGGGGTAGGAAGTGAAACTGACATCTAGTGGGTAGAGAACAAAGGTGATGTTAGCCGTTCTACACAGGACTGTCCCCCGCCCCTGCAAAATGCATTCAGTTCCAAATGTCAATGGTGCCAAAGCTGAGAAACTCAGTCTTAAAGAAACCTCTTATACAGAGTGTGTTTCTGAGAATACTCATATGCTGTCCATTAGGTCAGGATTAAGAAACAGATTCATGGAATAAGGCAAATGCTTTGAAACACAAAACAAGATTGAGTATAGGGCACTGAGTATAATGCCCTACACAAAAGGGCATTTGTGTAGGTTCCCTGGATCTAAATCTGCCCAATCTGTCATCTCTCATAGAATACTCCTCACTGGGGCATTAAAAGAGAAGGAAAGTGGGACTTCCCTGGAGGTCCAGTGGTTAAGACTCCGTGATTCCACTGCAGGGGGCATGAGTTCTTGTTGTCCCTGGTCAGGGAACTAAGAGTCCACGTGTACAAAAAGAAAGAGAGAGAAAAGGGGAGCAGAGAACTGATACAAAACATACACTCAGAACAAATAAACAGCTTAGTCACTAAATGAATATAAAACATATGAAGATAACATCTCTGGGGCTTGGAACCTTCCACATTCAGTATGTACCACCATTAAGATTTATTTTCAAAGAAGTATGAAGTATAAATAAATAACAACAAAAAAACATCTGGCTACAGATATTTGCTTTATGCATAAAATTCTGAAGATGACCAACCTGGATATATTGAAGATAGTTATCCACTGTGCTGCATTTTGGAATATTGTAGCCTTGGTAAAAGCTGAAATCTGGTCCAAACATATTTTCACTGAACCAAACTTTAGCAAGTGTGTTCAACAGTCTCTTGTCATAGTCATCGGTGACCCTGCCTCCATACTGAATCTCTCCTATCATGTAGCGGACGGTGGTCCAGGAGACACCCTGGGAAAAGTGACAGAATGATGATGCAGACCTGATCACTGTCTCACCCCCATTTTCCCTGCCAGGTAACACCTATGTAGGCATTGTCATCATTGTCATCAATGTCATCCACTCATGCATTCTTCATTCACTCCTCAGTAACTAAAATGTGCAGAAAGAAAAGTAAATAGGCAAACATGCTGCTGCTGCTGCTGCTGCTGCTGCTGCTGCTAAGTCACTGCAGTCGTGTCCGACTCTGTGCGACCCCATAGATGGCAGCCCACCAGGCTCCCCCATCCCTGGGATTCTCCAGGCAAGAACACTGGAGTGGGTTGCCATTTGCTTCTCCAATGCATGAAAGTGAAAAGTGAAAGGGAAGTCGGTCAGTCGTGTCCGACTCTTAGCGACCCCATGGACTGCAGACCACCAGGCTCCTCCATCCATGGGATTTGCCAGGCAAGAGTACTGGAGTGGGGTGCCATCGCCTTCTCCGAGGCAAACATGAGGGGAACTCAAAGCTCATGTTCATCATTTGAAATAGATTCTCTTGGTGGTGGAGTCATGTACTTCTTCACTTTGATTTCAATAGGAAAAAATGCTTATTTTTTTTAGAATATTGAGGCTGTTCCTTAAAAAGCACACATTCAAGAGTATGTGGATAAAGAAGTGGTATGTCTGCACAATGGAATATTACTCAGCTGCTAAAAGGAACAAAATGAGGTCATCTGTAGAGATGTGGGTGGGTCTAGAGTCTGTCTGTAATACAGAGTGAAATAAGTCAGAAAAACAGATATCATATGTTAAGACATATATGTGGACTCTAGAAAAATGGTACAGATGAATCTTTTTCCAAGGCAGGAATAGAGAGGCAGCCATAAAAAACCAGCATGTGGACATAGTAGGGGAACGGAAGGGTGGGCAAATGGGGAAATTGGGATTGACATATATCCACTGAGTGTGTGTTAGTCACTCAGTCGTGTCCAACTCTATGCTACCCCATGGACTGTAGCCCACAAGCTTCTCTGTCTACGGGGATCCTCCAGGCAAGAATACTGGAGTGGATTGCCATGCCGTCCTCCAAGGGATCTTCCTGACCCAGGGATTGAACCCGGATCTCCTGCATTGCAGGCAGACTCTTTATCATCTGAGCCACAAAGGAAGCCTCATACATACACTACAACATATATAATAGAGAGCCAGTGGGAAGCTGGTGAATAGCACAAGGAGCTCAGCTCGGTACTCTGTGATGACCTAGAGGGGTAGGATCGGAGTGGGGTGGGGGAAAGGTATAAGAGAGAGGGGATATATGTATGTACATGACTGATTCACTCCATTGTACAGCAGAAACTAACACATTTTAAACCAATTATTTTCAATTTTAAAAAAGTCATCTAGACTCTAAATATTTTGTGTTTTCAGTTCAGTTCAGTTGCTCAGTGGTGTCCGACTCTTTGCGACCCCATGAACCACAGCACACCAGGCCTCCCTGTCCATCACCAACTCCCGGAGTCCACCCAAACCCATGTCCATCAAGTCAGTGATGCCATCCAACCATCTCATCTTCTGCCCTCCCCTTCTTCTCCTGCCCTCAATCTTTCCCAGCATCAGGGTTTTTTCCAATGAGTCAGCTCTTCACATGAGGTGGCCAAAGTATTGGAGTTTCAGTTTCAACATCAGTCCTTCCAATGAACACCCAGGACTCATCTCCTTTAGGATGGACTGGTTTTAGGATTTTAAAAAACAAGCTTCTTCATCCATTGCTCCCTCCCTCCAACAGATCCTGTTAGGTTGTCTTACTTGTAATGTCAACTTGCCTTGGAGAAATAAAAAGATAATCAAAATGTGTTCATTTTTTCCCTGAAATTAAGAGGTTATTGTGACCCAAGTTGCTATGCCTGAAAAAGGACTTTGCCAGTACAGAAAATCATCACTCTTACAGGATTTAGCCCAAGGCCGGGGTGGGGGAGCTCATGTTAGCTCAAGGATTCAAGCCCAAATCACCCAAGGCAGAAAGCAGTGTGCCCAAGGTATCTTTTTTAAAAAAAATAAATTTACTTATTTTAATTGGAGATTAATTACTTTACATTATTGTATTGGTTTGGGGCTGGTGCACTGGGACAACTCAAGGTACCTTTTTGAGATCCATGTCATCTAAGTGGTTCTGGATGAACTGCACTGTGGCATTAAAATCGGCTTGGTTAAATTCATAGGGGATGTTCCAACCCAGGGGCCCAAACTTGCGCCTCTCCTGGACCGTTGAGTGCAGGAAAGCCACGGCATACAGCATGGGCTTCCACTGGGCCACAGCGCTCACATCCAGCAGGTCCTGGCTCACCCCTGTTGAGGTCAGGTGGGTAAAAACTGCATCATCTCTCAAACATCTTTATTTTCTACCACTTTTACAAGTTATTAATTATTGCTGTAAATTCCTGATATTAAAATTCACTTATCTTGAATCATCTTTATCATAGTCACATGGCAGTTATAATTTAACTTTTGGGTACCCAGAGGGCATTTCTCTGAAAAATATGCACAGAGATTTGAAGGGAGTGGGGTCTTACCCACATGGATAAAGTTCTTACCAACATAACAAGAAAAAAGTAGGGCTAAAAATGGTGGCAAAATAAATACTGCTACTATTACTACAATGACTACTAATAACAGACATTATTATTATTATTACTACAAAGGGCATGTATGCAGAGACTGCAAAGACAAAGGCTGCAAAGACTTCTATATACTCTATTAACAATTTAATATTAATTAGAATAGTGTATACAGTAGCCCATTGCAATTGAGTAGCACAAACCAATAGATGTAAAATAAGAAGGATATATTGTGTAATATAGGCAACATAGCCAGTATTTTACAATAACTATAAATGGAATATAACCTTTAGAAATTATGAATCACGATATTGTACACTTGTAACTTATGTTGTACAGCAACTATACTTCAGTTAAAAAGAATAATAAAAAATAATAAAATTAAAAAGAAGCCCTTTGCAACCTGAGTATATTCTCCAAATTGTAATTATGATTATTTTACAGATATACATTTGTCACATATACAATTATAAATGTTTTCATTTGCAAACTGTTTTTACAGACATCATCATTCCACATCTGCTCTATTGGCAAAAATGTTAGCAACTCCAAAAAAAATCTCTTTGTAGATTTTTCAAATTTATATGTAATAACTATGTTGATTATTAAATACATTATTATAATTTACATTTATCATTTTATTATCTCCATTTTAGATACTAGAAAACTGAAACACAGGTTGTTTGAGTGATAAGCACCCATGAGAATAAAGGTATTTGTTCAGGAAGGACCAGAAGCAGGATTTTTAACTCCAAGCTCACACTTTTTCTGTGACTGTGAGTTTCAAACAGGAAGGTATAACACAGAGGGAGTGAATGTATTGGGAACAATCTTGGCTCCAGTTGGGGCAGGAGGGGCATTTGGGTCTGATTCGGTTGCTGTGGTCGGATTTCTAAATTCGCTCACATCCTGACATCCTTATACATGAGATGAAGGCAGAGGCCATAATTTTAATTCAGCTTCTTGTCTTAGAAGAGGCTACTGCCCTGCCATTAGGTATGGAGCATGAAGACCGTAAACAGCAACACTATCCAGTTTAGATGTAACATAAAAGGGCAGCTGTCTAGCAGAGAAGGTTGTGGTTGTTTAGTTGTTAAGTTGTGTCTGACTGTTTGTGATCCCATGGATTGTAACCTACCAGGTTCCTCTGTTCATGGGATTTCCCAGGCAAGGATACTAAAGTGGTTGCCTTTTCTTTCTCCAGGGGATCTTTCCAACCCAGGCATCAAGCCCGTGTCTCTGCATTGGCAGGAGGATTCTTTCCCACTGAGTCAAGTGGGAAACTGAAAAGCACAGGCCAAAGGAGAGTGACACTGGGGAGACAGGAAAAATGCAACTTGGAATCCGAAGCTCTGGGGCCCAAACACGGCCAAGGATACTCCACGTGCAGCAGGACAGAGGTGGCTCTGCTCTCACCATCATCTTAAATCATAGCACCACTTGCTATAACTAATCCTATCGAATTCCTTTTCCATAATGCCTTTAAAGAAAACAATGTAAGCATAAGAACGTCCATAAACTTGGAAGGATTTCTCGACTCACCACCGTATGTTGTTTTCAGTCCTGCCCGGAGGCCCTGGGGGGGCTCATTGGCAAATCTGATGGACATCTGAAGGAGGGTGATGGGAAACTGCTTGTGAACCTCGGTTGTCATCCACAGGCGGAACGAGTCATGTACAAACTCGGTTTCTATAATTATATCCATTAGCTCATCCATGAAATCCAGTCCCAGATGGCAGTTCTGCAGAAGGGCCCATCCTCCCTAAGTCAGCAACAGGAAATGGAAATTAGTCCATTTTGTGTTTCACCCAGAGATTCAAATTAGTACCTCCTTCAGAAACTAAGTAATTAAAACTTGATAGAAAAATACACTAACCCCTATAAATTAATCTACATCAAATCTAAGAATACAATCAGGTTTAACTGAGATAGGTTACACTTTTTCTTGTTCCATAAGTGTGTCTGATGGGATGCCATTACTAGCATGCCAATGCAGTAATAATATATGGTTGGAGTCATGAAAATCCCAAAGCAAAACATAAAAAGAGAGTTCCTAGAATACCACAACAGGGTTCATATCCTCTAGAATGTGTAAGTGCCTTCTCTGGGGAATCAGACTATTCTAACAACAAGAGTCTTAGAAGATAATAAGTCATATCTCTGATACACATTATTCTATGTGCATAAGAAGATTCCTTGTACAAAGCAACACAGGCAAAAATTTAGGTCATGCAATAATAATTTTGTTGTTGCATTAGTTGCTAAGTCATGTCTGACTCTTCTGCAACCCTATCAACTATAGCCCGCCAGGCTCCTCTATCCATGGGATTTCCCAGGCAAGAATGCTGGAACGGGTTGCCTTTTCTTTCTCCAGATCTTCCCAATCCAGAGACCAAAACCAGGTCTCCTGAATTGGAAGGCAGATTCTTGACCATTGAGCCACTATGGAAGCCCCAATAATAATCATTTCAATATCTAACCCATAGAATAATTTTGCTAAAATCATCTACAATATACAGAACATAATCTTGAGTTATTTTCTTGACTCTGTAATTTTGGATCATTTTGATTTGATTAGTGTAACCTATTTTTCTTTGCACAACATAAACTAAGTACCAGACCTAAAATCTTAATCAAGTTACATGTAAAACTGATCCCTTTTGGAATGTCACATATCTGCTTAAATTTTCTTCAGAAGTATATAATGAATAAATATTTAATTTTTTCCTATGAAAATTTAATTGATACTGTTCACAATTCAAAAAAAGGAGAATTAAATGCAAAACATAACAACAAAAAGGCTTCAGATGCTCTTTCATCCAGAATACAAGTGACTCCTGATCTAAGTTTCTTAGTTGAGAATTTTGATAGTTGAACATTCAGCCACAGAAAGGAATCCCTTAGCCAACTTTGCTTCTTTGGCCTCACTGCTTTCAGTATTAATATTTTGTGTTCTTCTTACTGAGCAGATCTTCCATTTTACTATTCTAGAAGAGTTGGTTCATTCTGGCATAAAACACTATTGTCTCTGACAAGTTTTAAACATGCTAATAATAGTAAGAAATCTTTTTACATTTGACTAGAAATTAAACTACTAAACAGAAAACACAGATAAATTGAAGGCTAAAAATATTCCAATTAAATTCTAATTTGGTTTCCTGAAATTATAATATTAGTTCCACCATTATTTATTTTAATTCAAATTGAATCAGTGTCCTGGGAATGTTAGTGTCTTTGTTTTCTAAGTACAGTATTAGCAGAGGGAGGAAGTCAGTATTGGTGGTCAGGGGAGGCCAAGAGGAAGGAGAGGCCAGGACTAGACCTGGGATTCCAAATCATGGATGTATTGTCCATCTCAAGAAAATCAGAGATACCAAGGGAACATTTCATGCAAATATAGGCTCAATAAAGGACAGAAATGGTATGGACCTAACAGAAGCAGAGGATGTTAAGAAGAGGTGGCAAGAATGCACAGAAGAACTACACAAAAAAGATCTTCACTACCCAGATAACCATGATGGTGTGATCATTCACCTAGAGCCAGACATCCTGGAATGTGAAGTCAAGCGGGCCTTAGGAAGCATCACTACAATCAAAGCTAGTGAAGCAGATGGATTCCAGTTGAGCTATTTCAAATCCTAAAAGATGATGCTGTGAAAGTGATGCATTGAATATGCCAGCAAATTGGGAAAACTCAGCAGTGGCCACAGGACTGGAAAAGGTCAGTTTTCATTCCAATCCCAAAGAAGGGCAATGCCAAAGAATGCTCAAGCTACCGCACAATTGCACTCATCTCACACATCAGCAAAGTAATGCTCAAAATTCTCCAAGCCAAGTTTCAACAGTACGTGAACCATGAACTTTCAGATGTTCAAGCTGGATTTAGGAAAAGTAGAGGAACCGGAGATCAAATTGCCAATATCTACTGCATCACTGAAAAAGCAAGAGAGTTCCAGAAAAACATCTACTTCTGCTTTATTGACTATGCCAAAGCCTTTAACTGTGTGGATCACAACAAACTGTGGAAAAGTCTTCAAGAGATGGGAATACCAGACCACCTGACCTGCCTCTTGAGAAATCTGTATGCAGGTCAAGAAGCAACAGTTAGAACCAGACATGGAATAACAGACTGGTTGCAAATCAGGAAAGGAATATGTCAAGGCTGTATATGGCCACCCTGCTTATTTAACTTATATGCAGAGGTCATCATGCTAAATGCTGGGTTGGATGAAGCACAAGCTGGAATCAAGATTGCCGGGAGAAATATAATAGCCTCAGATATGCAGATGATATCACCCTTATTGCAGAAAGTGAAGAAGAACTAAAGAACCTCTTGATAAAAGTGAAAGAGGAGAGTGAAAAGTTGGCTGAAAACTCAACATTCAGAAAACTAAGATCATGGCATCCAGTCCCATCACTTCACGGCAAGTAGATGGGGAAACAATGGATACAGTGAAAGACTTTATTTTCTTAGGGTCCAAAATCACTGCAGATGGTGACTGCAGCCATGAAATTAAAAGATGCTTGCTCCTTGGAAGAAAAGGTATAATCAACCTAGACAGCATATTAAAATACAGAGACATTACTCTGCCAACAAAATTCCATCTAGTCAAAGGTATGGTTTTTCCAGTAGTCATGTATGGATGCGAGAGTTGGACTATAAAGAAAGCTGAGCGCTGAAGAACTGATACTTTTGTACTGTGGTGTTGAAGAAGACTTTTGAGAGTCCCTTGGACTGCAAGGAGATCCAACCAGTAAATCCTAAAGGAAATCAGTCCTGAATGTTCATTGTAAGGACCGATGCTGAAACTCCAATACTTTAACCACTTGATGCAAGGAACTAACTCATTGGAAAAGACCCTAATGCTGGGAAAAATTGAAGGCAGGAGGAGAAGGGGATGACAGAGGATGAGATGGTTGGATGGCATCACCGGCTTTATGGACATGAGTTTGAGTAAGCTCCTGGAATTGGTAATGGACCAGGAAGCCTGGCATGCTGCAGTCCATGGGGTCACAGAGAGTCGGACACGACTAAGCAACTGAACTGAACTGAACTGAAATATATTTATATCATGCGCTTTCTGCCCTCCCCCTCCCAACTGCAAACTAAGCACAGCAGTCAGCACAGAGCACAAGAGAGGCCCCTCCCTTTCACCAAAGCTGGGGGCAGGGCAGGGCTTGAGGATGGAAGAGGCAAATATGGAGATTCTAGAACCCAACAGACTCAGTTCTAGACTGGGGGAAGGGATCAGGCTGTAGCACAGTGGGAAGGTTCTAGAGTCAGCAGCTAGGACCTAGAACCCAGTGGTTTCATGGTGGGCCTCGTGCCTTGTGGCTGGGGGGAGACAGCCAGTTCTGTTCAAAACGGTGGTGGGGAGGGGAGGTGTTCCCTGGAGGGCACAGAGGGTTCTTGAGATATTGAGGGGAGAGCTCAGGCTTAGTGAAGGAGGCATGGAGTCTGCTCCAAAATAGGCTGGATAAGCATCTAGACCATGACTGCATGTTCTCCAGTAGGAATAAGAGGCAAGCGCTTCTGCCACCCTGTACTTGGCTAAAGGGTGCAGGGAAAGGGGAGCAGGGGCGGAGGGGGCCTCTGGCAGAGCTGGGAACCCAAAAGAAGGTTGTGCTCAGTCACATATCTGACTCTTTGTGACCCCATGGACTGCAACCTGTCAGGCTTCTTTGTCCAAGGGGATTTTCCAGGCAAGAACACTGGACTGGGTTGCCATGCCCTTCTCCAGGGGATCTTCCTGACCCAGGGATTGAATTTGGGTCTCCCACACTGCTGTGCTGTGCTTAGATGCTGCCACGTCTGACTCTTTTTGACCCCATGGACTATCGTACGCCAGGCTCCTCCATCCATGGGGATTCTCCAGGAGGGCAAGAATACTGGAGTGGGTTGCCATGCCCTCCTCCAGGGGAGCTTCCCCACCCAGGGATCAAACCCAGGTTTTCTACATTGCAGGCAGATTCTGTACCAGCTGAGCTACCAGAGAAGCCCATATATATATTTTATATGTGGAAATTGAGGTTAAGGCCAAGGGACTGACTACAAATTGACCTGCCAAAATGTACACCCTTTAGAGTCTTGCTGTGTGTTGATGGTGAGGTTTTTCTCCCCTTTTCATTAAACCTGCGAGGTGACAGAAAGGATGGTACATATAGAAGGACCTTCTAAATGCCTTTGACAAATGACCGTGTGGACACGAGGGAGACTTCATGCGGCTGGGAGGAGCCTCTGGCTCTTCAAGATGGTGACCCGAGTGTACACTATTATAAAATTGGATCTGTCTGGACACCAAAGGTTAGACCAGAGTAAACACACGAGTGTTCTGGAGCTTGAGTTCCAGAGAGGAAACAGGACCTTCTGCATGCAGGTAACTTTAAGTCTCTCAAAGTGCCTCAGCTCTAAACTTGTCCCATTGGCAGGTCATCACATGACTTCCAGCTACAATGGCCCCAGACCAGTCCTGAGCATGGCCTGAGCTGTATGCTGTTGAATTTGCAAGCTGCCAAGGGCTCTAGGAGCCCACCTGAAAGGCAACAGGCCAGGTTTCCAGAAAATCTCTGGTACCACCGCAGGGTAATGGCAGATTCCTGGCTTCTGGAATCTGGGCCAGGCCTAGGGGACTCCAGGGCACAGATTTTGCATTCTGGATTGTGTTGTATATTCCAAAGTGCTGTAGGTTCCCCAAGCAGATCTGCAGGGGCTGGAACTTAAGGCACAGAGGGGAGACTGTGAACCCCAAAGAAGGATCAGGACCTGGAGCAGGGTTGAGCACTATGCAAATGAGTCAGGAAATAAGATGCTTTCACTAGACAAGCTTCCCAGAATTCAAGGCTCAGCAGAAAACATTTTACTTTGTATTCATTTTTCCATGAAAATTTTCTAAGAGGTGCTTTTCCCAGTTTAGCAAACAGAACGCAACACATAAATTTCAGCGCTTAAGGATGTGTAGGTTCTTTCCTGCATTGTTACCCTATAAGCAGCAATGTCAACAGCAGAATACAAAAGTAGACATCAGGTCTCACGTTCGCCATGGTCTGCTGCAGGAGCTTGCGAGCATGGATCTCCTGGCCCTGTCCCATGGACACGTAGCGCGTTTCTATTTTTAGTCTCTTCCCCAAGGCGATGATGGAGTCTGTGGGGTCTGAGCCCATAGACAGGAGACAGATGAGCGGTGTCCGAGGGTCAGATTCCTCCCACGTCCTTTCCAAGTCCAGGATAACGGCTTCTGCATACTTTTGTCCCATGGAGTCCATGATGTATTTACGGGCCTGCCAAAAACAGCACACGGGTCACCAAAACTAGCTCCAACCCCTTCTTATTCACAATTCAGTGTGGTTCCCAAAATTCATTATTGCAGATTATTTCAATGATGTCCACAGTAATCCTGCCAGGAAAATAGGGCAGAGGTTGTTTGTTTGTTTCTTTGTTTTCTTGTGAGTTAACCTCTTTATTTACTTGTTTATTTGTTTGAATCCTCACTCTATCTGCCAGCAACGTGAGACCCAGGTTCAATCCCTGGGTCAGAAAGATATGCTGGAGGAGGGCATGGCACCCCACTCTAGTATTCTTGCCTGGAGAATCCCATGGACAGAGGATCCTGGCAGGCTACAGCCCATGGGATCTCAAAGAGTCAGACACGACTGAGTGACTAACACTTTCAGATTTCACTTGCCAAAAACATAATCGTACATTTAAAAGACCAGAACCCAGGTTGGTCAAATCCTTGTCTGGGACCTCTTTCAATATACTGGCTGCTTCATACTATACAGAAGGTTTAAAATATTTGGCAACTCTATTATTGAGGATGCTTTAAAGGAAAAGTGTGTGTGTGTGTGTGCATATGCGCTCAGTTGTGTCTGACTCTGTGCAACCCCAGGGACTGTAGCCCACCAGGCTTCTCTGTCCACAGGATTTTCCAGGCAAGAATACTGGGGTGGGTTGCCAGGATCACCTCTGTGTCTCCTGCACTGGCAGGTGGGTTCTTTACCACTAGCACCACCTGGGAAGCCCAAGGGAAAATTATAAGCATTCAAATAATCAAGTAAGTAGTACAATGCCTGGGATTGAATGGATGCTTAACATAAGTACTGTTAAATGACAACTTATGGAAAGAAATGTATTGAATACTTATTGAATTACTTAATTAATTTTAAAGGTTTAACCCAACTGTACTTGGAGCACAGGATGCCGCTTATTTTTGTATCTCTTAATATCCAGTTGACCAGAGCCACTATGGAATCCCCTAACATAAGTATTAATATAAACAGTTCCCTGGTGGTTCAGACGGTAAAGAATCTGCATGCAAAACAGGAGACCTGGGTTTGATCCCTGGGTCGGGAAGATCCCCTGGAGGAGGGCAAGGCAGCCCACTCTAATATTCTTGCCTGGAGAATCCCATGGACAGAGAAGCCCGGCAGGCTACAGTCCATGGGGTCACACAGTCGGACACAACTGAATAACTAACGTTTTTACTTTCACACATTTTTTACAGCCTTCTGAAAGGTACTTTAAAAGTTTGGTTGACATTCTTTGGCATCTCCAAAAGTCTATTTGTATACAAATTCATCACAGCCATTAAGCAGTGTGCTTGGTGATCAGAAATGACTTCATAGCCTGGATGCCCAGGTGTACCACAGACTGCAGTTGTTTCTCAGCCACAGGTACCTGGTACAGCCATCACTGCAGCATCTCTCAAGATCCAAGTGCTTTGTCTTCTAGTCGAGCAGGAGCTCAAACAGCCAGTCTTGTCATAGAACTCATCATTGATCCCACATGGAAATTTCTATTCAAGCTATGAGCTAATATACTGTTCCCTACATCAGGGGCCAAGTGGTAAATATTTTATATTTTGGTGGCCATACAGTCTCTGGTGCAACAACTTAACCTATCACTGTAGCATGAAAGCAGCTATAGAGAGTCCACAAACAAATGAGCCTATGTTCCATTAAAACTTTATGGACCCTGGAATTCAAATGTTGTATAATTTTTGCATATCACAAAATATTGTTCTGAGTTTTTTTCAAGCATTTAAAACTATAAAAACCATTCTTAGCTCAGTAGCTATACAGAAACTAGCAGTAGCACAAGACATCCTCTGATAGTACATTGTTCTTTTAACCCGGATTTTGACTGTGTCTGCAGTCACGCTCAGCTGAAATGCTGAGAATAAGCCTAATGCTCTTACGGGGAACAGGGATTGAATATGTCTACAGTGTAGACCTTCTCATCTGCTTCCCAAGAAGGTGTCTGGTTGAAAAATCACACAAGAAATCTAATGTGAGAATAAGAACCTCAGAGGAGAGAACATGTTAGCAAGGGGCCTTCTAGATCTTGCTTCAGACTTGGATGTTATCATAAGCACCATGGGAAGCCATTAGAGGAAGAGCATAATGATATTTCCATTTCTCCTAGAATATATAAGATGGGCTAGGGTGGGCGAGGTGAGAATGAACTAGAGGAGACTCGTTAGGAAGACATGCCTGTTGTCAGCCTAAGGATTTCAGGCCAGGATAAAGATAACAAAGTTACAAAGGACTGGGAGACATTTAAATTTCCACATTTACCCCAATAAAGTGTGAAAAGAATTAAAAGGGAAAGAAGGAAGGAAAGAAGAGAGAAGGAAAGGAGGGAGGGAGGCAAAGAGCGAGAGAGAGAAGGGAGAAAAGTCTACTTGAAACTTCTACATTCCCCTTAAGTAAGGCAACTATTTGACAGTTCACTTGGGCAAGATAAAGGGAATGTTGAGAAGAAAAATCAACGGAAGGGTGATCTCAGGGCCCTGAGTTGCAAAATTCATTTTTCTTTTCTGAATAAATCATTGAATTTGGTTGTTTCCAAAGTACCTAGGAGGACTGGGAGTTGGTTACTCCGAATGTTTTTAACAGTCCTCTGGACAGTAAAGGGGAAAACTCCCTACCTTCTATGTGAAACTCCAGCCTACTGTTATTTTATGGCTTATTCTTAAAAGTCCATTAAAAAAATCAGTGTCTGGGAATAGTAGCATTTAACTTTTAGCTGTGAAGGCAAGACACCACAAGTCTGTTTCATGTGTATACTTCCATGATGGAAGCAGATGAAAAGTCTTTGAAAAGACGGATCTTCTGGAGGCAGGGCTTATATTTAAACCTAAGTGTCACTCAAGGAATTTTATGCAAAGCTTCTTTCTCACATCAAGGTTTATGACACATCCCAGGATAACGACTATGGGTTTGGGAACTCTGTACAGCCCTGTAGACTTTCTCTTTCCTCTCTAGTAACTGAACAGTCTTCCTACTCAAGAAATACTACATTGAAAGTGAAGTAGCTCAGTCATGTCCGACTCTTTGCAACCCCATGGACTGTAGCCTACCAGTCTCCTCAGTCCATGGAGTTTTACAGGCAAGAATACTGGAGTGGGCTGCCATTGCCTTCTCCAGGGGATCTTCCCGACCCAGGGATCGAACCCAGGTCTCCTGCATTGCAGGCAGATGCTTTACCATCTGAGCCACCAGGGAATACTACATTACTACTGGCAAAATGGAGTTCCCTATCTTTTCTGAGTTAATGTAAAAATGATATGGAAGAACAATGCATTACCTTTATGTTATACCAATGTGCCCACCTTAGAAACGTAGTTTCGACTACCCTGAGTGAGTGAGTGAGTGAGTGAGTGAAGTCACTCAGTCGTGTCCGACTCTTTGCGACCCCATGGACTGTAGCCTACCAAGCTCCTCTGTCCATGGGGTTTTCCAGGCAATAGTACTGGAATGGATTGCCATTTCCTTCTCCAGGGGATCTTCCCAACCCAGGGATCGAACCCGGGTCTCCGGTGTAGACAGACGCTTTACCATCTGAGCTACCAGGGAAATTAACTTCGACTACCCTACTATTAATACATAGCACAAGGGAAAACAAGGATGGTGCAATCTGTTTGTAGGACATATATTAAGCTAACATTAAAGATGCATTTCAATATGCAGTAGGTGCAGACAAATTTTGATTCCACTTATGCAAAGTACCTAGAAGAGTCAAATTCATAGAGTCAGAAAGTACATTGGTAGATGCCAGCAGGGGGTTGAGGGGTTGGGATGGGGTGGGGAAGGAAATTGAGGAATTAGTGTTTAATGGGGACAGAGTCTCAGTTCAGGAAGGTAGAGAACTCCAGAGATGGATGATGGTGAGATTTGAACAACAATGTGAATGTACTTAGTGCCACTGGACCGTATAGTTACGTGTGGTAAAATAGTATGACTTATATTATGTGATTTTTACCACAATTAAAAAAAACATTTAAAAAGAAACAAAACAAAAAGTAGCTTCCTCATTCACTCTTATTGTACCACTTAGGCCAAATAAAATTAGTAAATCACTTAGCCACATGTACACCTCAGTACATTTTTCCATTTTTCACAACTGCATTGTTGGAAAATTATACAGAAGCTCATATGAAAATTCTCATGGGGGTTAACATTTTAAATATTCTTTAAAATTTAAAAGGAAATTCTCCTTTAAAATATTCTCTTATTTTTTAACATATGCACTTTTTACCTGGGCAATGGTTCTGTCGGGACACCAGGATCTAATAAGGAGAAGACGTCGAAAGCAATCAAGAGATTTATCATAGGCATTTGGAAGGGGTTCCTCCTCAGGGTTTTCCTTATCAAACCAAATTTTCCACGTTTTCTCATTTCTTGATATCTGAAAATACCAGGGGATAAGAAATGTGTCACACCACAGAAAAATCTTTCAGTAAGACTTCACAGATATTTTTCTGATGATTCCAGACATGTGTGAATGAGTGTGTGTGTGCATGCTCAGGTGTGTCTGACTCTTTGCAACCCCATGGGCTGTAGCCCACCAGGCCCCTCTGTCCACAAGATTCTCCAGGCAAGAATATGGGAGTGGGAAAAGGAAATGATATCCCTTGACTATTTTTTAAAATTTTATAGCCTGGTACCAAAAAGTCTGAGAGTCGAAAATCAAATGTGATTTGTTCTAAAGTCAGTCTGTATTAACACCAGCCTACAGGCCCCTTTTAAAGGGAGAACCCTGCTGTGTCATTTTTTTCTATGCCTTTGTGGTAACAACTCTGTAAAGAATAAAGAGATCAATGGAAATTCATTTTCATTATTTTAAGGAAATCTGTTTTGATTCATGAGATCTCCCATGATCAAGAATCAAGTCTCATTCACTTATGTTTCCTCATTTCCCAGGATCATTCTTGGAACAAAAGAAGACATTTAATATATGTTTATTATTGAAGCTTTCTCGTCAATACTCTATCAATCTAGAGTCATTTGAAATATACCACTTAATATCATCATTAAGTGAATAATCACACTTGCTTCATTTGGGCAATTGATAAAGGGGAAGAAAAGAGACAGTTCATTATCCTTTGAAGCTTACAAAAATTGAAAAGAGATAAGCCTTAAACAAACAAACATCCCACAATCACAGAACAAGTCAGATCTACAGATAAACATGATCTTATGTTCTCTGGTATATTTCCTTTGACTAAGCAACCTAAATGTCCATCAACAGATGAATGGATAAAGAAGTTGTGGTACATGTATAAGTGGAATATTTTTCTGCTGCTGTTCAGTCATGTCTGACTCTTTGCAACCCATGGACTGTAACCCATGTGGCTCCCTCTGTCTATGGGATTTCTTAGGCAGGAATACTAGAATAGGTTGCCATTTCCTTCTCCAGGGGATCCTCCCAACCCAGAAATCAAACCCACATCTCTTGCACCTCTTGCACTGAGAGGCAGATTCTTTACCACTGCACCACCTGGGAAGCCCACGGTGGAATATTCTTCAGCCATGAAAAGGAACTGAATCGGATCATTTGCAGTGATGCGGATGAACCTAGAGTCTGTCATACAGAGTGAAGAAAGTCAGAAAGAGAAAAAGAAATACTGCATATTAATGCATATAAGTGGAATCTAGAAAAAATGGTACAGATGGACCCATTTGCAGGGCAGGAATAGAGACACAGATGTAGAGAACAGACGTTGACACAGAAGGGGAAAGGGAGGGTGGGACAAACTGAGAGATTCAGGATGGACATATATACAGCATCATGTGTAAAACTGGAAAAGGAAATGGCATCCCACTCCGGTATTCTTGCCCAGAGAATTCCATGGACAAAGGACCTTGGTGGGCACCAGTCCATGGGGTCACAAACAGTTGGCATGACTGAGTGATTAAGCATACATCCATACATACATGTGTAAAACAGATGGTTATTGGGAAGCTGTTGTATAGCACAGGTTGCTTAGCTCGGTGCTCTGTGATGACCTAGAGGGGTGGATGGGGGGTGGGTGGGAGGGAGGTCTAAGAGGGGGAGGATATATGTATATATATAGCTGGTTCACTTCATTGAAACTAACAACATGGTTAAGCTATCATACTCCAATTAAAAAAAAAAAAAAAAGCTCCAAATGTATTTCTCAGAGGTGCAATCAAAGGAAAAAGGCATATGGGTTCATATTCAGAAAGTATCACATAAGAATAAAAATAACCTGTTTCGGTCACAAAAGACTACATTTTGTGGAGGGATTTCAGGTATAAAATATAATCTCCAAAAGACAGTTACTTCAATAACAAACAATGGTCCAGGAAAGCTCACTAGGAGTTACCCCATAGGGGAACAAGCTAGAATTCATTAAAATCTCCCAAATAAAAGCTATTTAACCCAAGAGAACAGCTTGCACCCAAGTTACACGGTCATCACCAGGCCTAAGCCAAAACATAAAAATATAGCTTAAGCTTTCCGTCAATCTAAGCTGGCAAAGTCAAGGACCAACGTTAGGACAAATACCATATGACATCATTTCTAAAGGCTTCCCTGGGGGCTCAGGTGGTAAAGAATCTGCCCACATTGCGGAAGACCTGGGTTCGATCCCTGGGTCAGGAAGATCCCCTAGAAAAGAGAATGGCTACCCACTCCAGTATTCTGGCCTGGAGAAACCCATGGACAGAGGAGACTGGCAGGCTACAGTCCACGGGGTCCCAAAGAGTCAGACACGACTGAGTGACTGACATACACATCAGGGGTTATAGCAGATATAGGCGTCTATATACAAAATAGATAAATGACAAGGTCCTACTGTACAGCACAGGGAACTAAATTCAATATCCTATAATAAACCCTAATGAGAAAGAATATAGTGTGTATGTGTGTGTGTCCATGTGTGTGTGTAAAACTAAATCACTTTTCTGTACACCAGAAAGTAAATAACACTGTGAATCAACCATGTGTGAAAGTGAAAGTGTTAGTTGCTCAGTCAAGCCTGACTCTTTGCGACCCCGTGGACTGTAGCCCATTAGGCTCCTCCTCTGTCCATGGAATTCTCCAGGCAAGAATACTAGAGTGGGTATCCAGGGGATCTTCCAGACGCAGGGATCAAACCCAGGTCTCCTGCATTGCAGGCAGATTCTTTACCGTCTGAGCCACCAGGAAAGCCCAATCATACATCAGTTTTAAAAAAGGACCAGTGTTTGGACATCTTCTGGTCAAAGCCTTCAATGTGCAGCTGAAGAAAGCAACCTTGCTATTCCTGCAACTTCCTGCTGATCATCAGATTTTCAAGAACCTGTTTCTTGACTTGTCTCAATTCAAGTTTCCATACCCAAGTGCCATAATTCCAATATACACACAATTCATCCAAAACTGGCTGTTTATGAAAGTACAATTTCTAAAAATAAAAGGCCAGGTGTTTGTGTTAGATTCATACCCAGATGCCTAGCTAAGGCAGTGTAAACAAGAAGAGGAGGAAGAGAGAAACAGGAACTAGAGGCAAGAAAGGATATTTAGCATTCAGAGGCAGGTTGCTCCTATTTCTCGTCATTCAATCTATAGGAAGATGACAAAACTTCTTGACCACATCTAATCTCTCTCTTTTTTTTTTTTTTTTTTAGAGAAAAGCAATACTAGAGTTTCATTTTGAGTAGAAAAACAAAAAAAAATTGAAAATGGCGTGATTTTATATTGTAACAGCAATCTCTTAAACTAATTGAATCTGTTTTCCCACTGGTAGATCTCCAATTGGTGATACTGACATATGGCCCAGGACAGCATTAGTTAAACTTCCTGGGCAACTAATTTCTTCCTGGAGACCAGCCTGCCATGGGTGGAGTGTACTTTATCAGAATATGAATGAGCCATGAGGAAGGTCAAGCACTGGTCATTCCATTTCAGGAGTAACAACAGTAAGAAATCTTTCTCTTCCCCAAACAGCCAGGGATAAATCAGGAAGCTGCCCACTGGGATATTATCATAAGTTTATTCAAAGCACAAGTTACCTGATCAAGGACATCAGAAAACTGTCTAAGTTTGCTGAGTTCCACCAAATTTAGCCAGGTCATGTCCAGGATCCATTTAGATGGTTTAGGAGGACAGGCTTTCAAGTCCAAGGAGGCACCACCTTTCAAGTTAAATATATTATGTTAATAAAATTTTGTTTCTGTACAAACAATATCTATATTTTTAAAAAAACTTGCTGAAACTATTTTAATATCAATTCTTTTACTACCTTAACATTTATTAAACTCAGAAATACAATCATAGTGATGAACAAGCTTTAACATTTAATAAAGGAACAGACAGTTTCAGAAAAACACATTTAAGGATCAGTGATATAGGTCTGGATCCAGGTAAGTGGTGCATTCTGTTTTAGCTACACCTGGCCAAGGCGTGTGACAAGTCAACTCATCTGTCTGGGACTGTGTATTCAAATACATACAATGGGAATAATGACACCGAGGTGTTTCCTGGTGGTTCAGACAGTAAAGAATCTCCCTGCAATGAGGGAGACCCAGGTTCGATCCCTGGGTCAGGAAGATTCCCTGGAGAAGGAAATGGTAACCCACTCCAGCACTCTTGCCTGGAGAATTCCATGGGCAGAGGAGCTTGGCAGGCTACAGTCCATGGGGTCACAAAGAGTCCAACATCACTGGGAGACTAACACTTTCACTTTCACTTTCACTTCAGGTGTTGTGATAATGACAGAAAACACATAAGGTGAGTGTGAAGCACTCAAAACAGGATCAAGGACACAGCTGAGAGTCACTAAATGAGCAGCTGTTTTCAGCATTAAGAACTGCCGAATATTGACACAAGCTCATTTTAAGGGTGAGTTTCACCATCAGATGGCATCACCAACTCAATGGACACGAGTATGAGCAAACTCCAGGAGATGGTGAATGACAAGGAAGCCTGGAGTGCTGCAGTCCATGAGGTCGCAAAGAGTCAGACACGACTGACCAAATGAACAACAACATTTTAAAGAGAGAATTTATCTAGATTTGTTTGTAACACTACCTGTGTTTAAGAGAGTCTCCTTTATGAACCAGTATATTATTTACATCCATGTTGAGCACATCCAAGGGCTCTGTGCTATGTTACTTATTCTTGATCAATCTACCCACAACAAACATTTCCATTGGGTACTGACTCCTATCTCTTTGTTGATAATTCATCTAACCTCATATAACTCTCATAGCACCATCAAATAAATAAATGACAGCTTAAAAATGTTACTTTGGTCCATCCCAGAAAAACTAAATGTGTGAACAATCGTATTTTAAGTCAAAGCAAGAGCTAGCAAGTCTTCTATAAGATAAAATATACCATTTAATAAATAACATCTAGTAAAATGCTTCAGGGAAAATATGCTCTAAGCATAATTCTTCAAAGGATATAACCAACCCACTTGGCTACAATCTTTTTTTGAACAGAGCAAGTCATAAACAAATAATAATACTCAAGATATTTATTGAGGCAATCTCTGCTTTATTCAGGTACCATCAACCCCATGAAATTGCTGTCTTTTGCCAAAGCCATCTTACTAGACTTCCAAGGTAAGTGGAACAAGACGTAAGTGAAGTCATTTCAGTGAAAATATTAGCTCATAAAATCAAAACAGATTGCTTGAACACCAGGGAGCAGTTAAAGAACTAAGTACAATGGCACTGTGTTGAAAAATGTCCCACCAATTTCCATGGAAAATGTCCATTTTCCAACAAGCTGAAAAGAATAGCATATCCACCACATGGTTAGAGAAAAGACTTTCATGGAAAAGAGGGTTCCTTGAAACCACAGCATTATTCATTGTTTAATAGAGGGTAATTCTGTCATGAATATCTTGGCTGCCCCAGAAGGGTACAATGGGCCACAAAGAATATTGTAGTGGAGGGAGGGGACATATTCCTGGATAATATGGCACCAGATTAGATGGACTCCCAAAGAATGAACAGCTGGGACAGCAATAATTCTAAATAAATTCTAAAGATGATTGAGAATTAAATCTTTATTATTAAACTGCAAAACTGAAACATGCTTATAATGATATGTACAAGCTGTACCACACAATCATGAGGTGACTTCGCTAAGGCAGACTGAGAAAGACCTCTGGCCTCACCTTTTCCCATCTTAGAGATGAGTAAATTAAAAGATCAGTCTCAAAACACTATTGCTATCTAAACATTTTCAACTAAGTGATTTTAAAATCCTTACAGAGGGAGTTGATGTCTTTGGGCAGCTCTCACCAACATAGCTAACAAAGGGAAATCTTATGAAGCCCTGTGTCCTAAAGGAGCATAAGAAACAGGTGCTGAATGCAGGAAGTCCACAAAATCCTGTCCAACCTATGCAAGCCTCAGACAAATCGAAATAAACTAAAAAAATAAAGATAAAATAACAATGCCCATCATCTGCTGAGCATATTCTATGTTCCAGGGTTTATATAAATTGTGTGAATTCTCAATAAGCCTATTATGTAGATATGACTATCCTTGCTTCATAGCTAAAGCAACTTAACCTTGAAAAGTTTAAATGACCTGCTCAAAACCACTTATTCCAAAGTGGAAAAGCCACTATTTCCCTTAGAGTCTTCCCAACTTTAAATTCCATGTTTGTTTTGATTATGCCAAGCTGTAACATACTTTACAGTATCTCAACCATTTCTGGATGTCAAGGTCAATGTCATTCCTATGGAGAAAGGCACCTTATGCCTGAATTGAGGATGTCAGGAACAACTTTCCCATAGGAAACTCCATCAACTGAAGGGCCAGAGTCACTGAGATCAGAAATCAGTGATATACAAAGAACTCACTGAAGAAGGCAACTCCTATATGTACATGTCTACCTAAGGTGATGTCTCTCCAACTATTCATCTCCCATGTGCTCTGATTTAGGAAGCTTGGAACATAAAGAAACAAGGGCAAGGGTTCAAGGATTAGAGACAAAGAAGAGACAGAAAGAGATATCATCCCCAAACCATACATTTCTAAGTTTTCATGTCCAAATGATGAGTCTTCATTCCCATTATAAGCTTTGTATGCATTGTTGTTCAGTCACTAAGTTGCATCTCACTCTTTGCGACCCCATAGACACCAGCATGTCAGGCTCCTCTGTCCTCCACTATCTACGGGAGTCTGCTCAAACTCATGTCCATTGAGTCAGTGATGCCATCCAACCATCTCATCCTCTGTCATCCCCTTCTCCTCCTGCCTTCAATCTTTCCCAGCATCAGGGTCTTTTCTAATGAGGCAGTTCTCATCAGGTAGCCAAAGTGTTGGAGCTTCAGCATCAGTCCTTCCATTGAATATTCAGGACTGATTTCCTTTAGGATTGACTGGTTGGATCTCCTTGCTGTCCGAGGGACTCTCAAGAGTCTTCTCCAGCACCACAATTTGAAAGCATTGATTCTTCAGTACTCAGCCTTCTTAACAGTCCAACTCTCACATCCATACATGACTACTGGAAAAACCATAGCTTTGACTAGATGAACATTTGCCGGCAAAGTGATGTCTCTGCTTTTTAGCATGCTGTCTAGGCTTGCCATAGCTTTCCTTCCAAGCATATGTATATAAATATGCATCGGTATGTATGTTAAGTGTGACTCTGACCTACACACTCCCATTGTGCCCTTCCCTTCTGCCCCCACAGGATCCTCTTCAAGGTCCTCTGCAAATCTACTCTCCATGTAGGTGAAGTCATGAAAATCCACCCCTTGTCCAAAGATAAAGTTGTTTTATCTTCAAAGATAAATCTCCAGGGACTTGCTTGGTGAGACTTTGAGCTCCCCATTCAGGGACTGGGTCAATCCCTGGTCAGGGAAATAGATTCCACATGCCTCAACTAAGAGTACACATGCCACAACTAAGACCCAGTGCAGCCAAATAAATAAATATATATATATATTTTTTAAAAAGTAAACCTTTCTTTAGAAATGTATAGTATTGGGTTGGCCAAAAAGTTCATTTGAGTTTTTCCCATAACATCTTATGGAAAAACTCCAAAATCTTTTTGGCCAGCTTGCCTGGAAAATTCCATGGACAGAGGAGCCTGGTGAGCCACAGTCCATGGGGCCGCAAAGGGTTAGACACAACTATGCGACTAACTTTCACTTTCAATCAGTTCAGTTCAGTAGCTCAGTCATGTCCGACTCTGCAACCCCATGGACTGCAGCGTGCCCGACCTCCCTGTCCATCACCAATTCCCAGAGCCTGCTCAATATTGGCTAGCCTGATAGATTGTTCAACCTGTGAACAATGCTGCAACAGACACAGAGGAAACACACATGGGATGAGTAGCATGGTCGCTCACCACTGCTCAGCCACCATGTTTGCTGTGCTTTGCCTCCATCACATTGGAGACAGTACGAGGCTCCCTCCCTACAGAGGCACTGATGCCAGCTCCTCTTCCTTTGGCACTTCTCTAAACATCCCCAAGGCCAGCATCCTCTGCTCCTCCAGGTCTTGGCTAACCTGTCCATCTCTCAGGAGTCCCACTCCATTAGAAATCCCATTAAACATCCCATTTAAAATGTTAACACACAATGGAGAGTTACTCAGCCATTAAAAAGAATACATTTGAATCAGTTCTAATGAGGTGGATGAAACTGGAGCCAATTATACAGAGTGAAGTAAGCCAGAAAGAAAAACACCAATACAGTATACTGACACATATATATGGAATTTAGAAAGATGATAATGATGACCCTGTATGCGAGACAGCAAAAGAGACACAGATATATAGAACGGACTCTTGGACTCTGAGGGAGAGGGTGGGATGATTTGGGAGAATGGCACTGAAACATGTATACTATCATGTAAGAAACGAAGTGCCAGTCTATGTTCGATACAGGATACAGGATGCTTGGGGCTGGTGCATGGGGATGATCCAGAGAGATGATACGGGGGTGGGCGGGGGGGAGGTGGGAGGCGGATTCAGGATTGGGAGCTCGTATACACCCATGGTGGATTCACGTCAATGTATGGCAAAACCAATACAGTACAGTAAAGTAAAATAAAGTAAAAATAAAATTTAAAAAAAAATCTTGACATGCCCCCTCACTCCACATACTGTGTAACTCCCCATCTTCCTTATCCTTCTCTGGTTTTTTCCCCTCACAGTGTTTATTAGCTTCTCTCATACTGCACAATATACTTGCTTATTAAGTGTTCCAAGTGCCTATTCTGTGTCCTAGCACACAGAAGGTTCTCAACAAATATTCACACAGGGACTTGCCTGCTGGTAGAGTGGATGAGAATCCACCTGCCAATGCAGGGGACACGAGTTTGATCCCTGGTCCTGGAAGATTCCACAGGCCGTGGAGCAACTGAGCCCATGCTCCGTGACTACTGATCCCATGCCCTAGAGCCAGCAAGCTGCAGCTACTGAACTCACGTGCTGCAGCTACTGGACTCACGTGCTGCAGCTACTGAAGCCTGTGCACCTAGAGCCCGTTCTCTGACACAAGAGAGGCTGTCACAATGAGAAGCCTTCTCACCACAACAAAGAGTAGCCCCTGCTTCCTGCAACTAGGGAAAGCCCATGCGGAGCAACAAAGTGAAAGTGAATTCGCTCAGTCATGTCTGACTCTTTGCAACCCCATGGACTGTAGCCTACCAGGCTCCTCTATCCATGGGATTCTCCAAGCAAGAGTACTGGAGTGGGTTGCCATTTCCTTCTCCAGGGGACCTTCTCGACCCAGAGATCAAACCCAGATCTCCTGCATTGTAGGCAGACGCTTTAGGTAACAGAGAAGTCCCTAGAGCAACAAAGACCCAGCACAAAAGATATATATATATATCTCTTATATATATTTATTATTTATATATATATATATAAATAATAAAATGCAAAAAAATTTTCATTCAATAAATGAACAAAGAAAATATCTCTCATAAGTGCAATCTTCAATGAAATGCAAGGAAACTACTACTAAAAGACACATACGACCCTCACATTAATTCGTACAACTGCACCCATGCACAATGCTTTCTAGTCTTATACTGACCTTTAATAAGGGTGAGAAACTCTTCATGCTTGACTCGGTTCCTCTGGATGTCAATCTTCAGGGTAAGCAGCAGCGTGAACAGGAATTTGTGCTCCTCATACAACCCCCGGGCTGTGTACTTAAAAACCTCGTAGGTCATGTGCTCAATGATATTAGCGATCCTCTTGCTTGTAATTGGGCTCTTGACAGACCTGGAGGTGAGAGCATTTAAACCAGGTTTAGCCCACTGCCCTTTTCAATTGTTGTTAAAAACAACGTCTTTCATGGAAAATAAGTAACTCTGGAGGACCAATTCTTATTTTATACGCATCATTAGTAAGCCTCTTAAATCTGAAATAACAAGCATTCTCTCAACACGAAATAACGTAAGAGAATCCTTCACATCATCTGAATCAATTTTTACCCGCCAAACATCATCACTCACAACAACATCTGGGGAATTTTCTTGTTAAATAGAAACTTGTGAACCTAAAGGAATCGATCAATGGTTGGTAGAGCTTTTTCTCTGATCATAAAATAACAAATGAGAATAATAATTTGTTAACATACTGGTAATTATGCTCAATTTAGATTAAAAAAGAAGAAGCTTAGTAGCGAAGGTGAGGGGCGGGGAAGTTATCAACGTAATATCATCATTCTATCCCACATACACCGAATTCAGCTTGGCTTCCTGAGTACAGACATACCTGGCCAAGGAAAGGTCAAACAAGCCAAGAAATTGGCGGAGGGAAGTCTGATACATCTCATTAACCAAGCGCATCTCCGTGATGAGAAAGTAGAGGATGCTACCCCGGGTGGCAACTGAAAGACAAAGACCAAGGTTGCACTTGCGATGAGGGTGGACAATAAATGGCCCATGCACAGATCAGTCTGAATGCTAAATGAAAACAACAAGGGTCATAAGTCTTAGCAATGACTATCTACCAGCAACGGGCATCTAGACCAATGTCATCATATACATTTAATTCTTCTTTATAAACTCTGTACAAGTAGCCTGCTGTTTGCCCTCATTAAGTAATACTTTCCATTTTAGAATCTCTAGATCACTTATAAATACATTTTATTACTTTTTCTCATAGGTAGAGAAGACAACCGGTGGGACAGCACAGGTTGTAACACCCAGCAAATTGCGTAGGCACTGTAAGGACCTCGTTCTTAAGCTCCAGAAGAAGCCCTGACTAACCCTGGCCTCAAGCTGGCAAACCAACGCATCACAGAGATGATGCTCCTGACTGTCCACCAGTAGATGTTGTTTCGATTATTTTTCCAGAAGGCATGATAAATTACTAAAGGAAATTGAATTCTTTTAGCAGGCTCCCTTTATAACCCATAAACAACACTGATTTGCTGATTCATGAATAAGACTGGAGAGTTCCCACGAGACCAGAGACCTACCTTCCTATTAGGAAGACTACAAACAGAATACAGGCTTATTGTTACCAATGGTAAACAACTAATAAACAGCCCACAAACGCAGTACGGATTACTCTGACTTCACTAATTTGCAGCCAGATGTCCTCCTCTTAAATTTCTGGTTTAAAAATAAGTTCACAAGAACCTTAAGGAATTTGCCAATAACATGAATTATAGCGCTTAGAAAATTTATACCATCATAAAATTTCTTCATCTCAATTTTGCTGAATATTTAAAGAAATGGCATAAAACATAAACGGCCACCCCACATCGCATAGTCATTTTCATAACATCCTTACTTCGATTTCTCTAATTCTCATTTCTTGCTTCATTTTCCTGTGACATTTGTCTTTCATTACCAAACTCACCGGGTCTATATTCCTCCCGGGCTGAGTTAATTTGAATTTCTGTCTCAGCTGAAATTTCCAGCTTCTGTGTCACCTCCTCAGCTGTCTTTTTTGTCTTACTCAACACAAGGATGAGACTCTCGTCTTCCACCAGGGACCCCTGGGTGCTGGTCAGACGGTAAAGCAAATTATCTTCCAGCTCCTTCATCTTCCTTTTGTTTGCAGTTACATCTTCCATGAGATGAGTTCTTTCTTTCTCCAATTCCTGTTAATTTGCATAAATATATTTTTCTTCCTTAATTAATAACTATCATTTATCCATTCCTTAAAAAGTTTACCTATTGGGCTCTCTCAAGTTCCTGCACTGTAGTTACCATTTTTGACTGCAGGTAATACAGACATCAAAATCAGAGGAGATGAATTCACAGAGGAAAGAATTGGTGGCAAGCAACATAAAATGTGCTAAAAATATTACCAATGCTAACAATTGGTATTTATTTATTCATTTATTTATTTCCTAAAGTCAACTCAGCTTTAAGTGACTTTTGTGATCATATTTATTCCTGTTTTGGTGAAACTGAAGTTTGTTTGAATATAACATATGCAGCTCAAATTAAATACATTTCTCTCTGCTTAGTTTCTTGCTTAAAAGAGCCCTATTGTCATTAGAATGTAATTATTTTCAACTTGCCTGTTGAAATAGCATCCAACTCTGTGAAAAGCAAGTGTCCAAAAGTTAGGCAGGCAAACTGTGCTGTTACTATGGGTACATATAAATTGAAAAATCATCTCGATTTGAAAAGGAAAGATGCTGTTCTCTTAAAGAGAAGGGAAGTTCTGAATCCTTCCCGAAAGACCTTTGTGGGAAGCTGGGGAGAAAATGGCTTTGGGAGATTATTGTCCTAATTGGCTATTTCTTCCATATAGGGAGTTTGGAGAAAGACAGACAGTGAAAGAGAAGGAAAGAAAAGATGGGGCTCGTGAGGGTGGAGGAAGGAGGAAAACCAGAGACAATGGTTTTGAGCCATTGACAAACCAGAGACAATATGCTTCAGGCACCAGGTCAAACTGTACATGAAAGCCAAATTGTACTGGAGGTTAATAAAAGAATCAAAAAAGGGAAAGACTATGAGGAAATAGAATGTAAAATCTGCAAAGAAGGACTTCCCTGGGGGTTCAAAACCATAGAGGGCATGCGCGTCCACTGCAGGGGACAAGGGTTTGATCCCTGGTCGGGGAACTATGATCCCCCATGCCTTGTGGTAGGCCAAAAAAGATTTTTTTAATAAAAATTAAGTGGTCAATCTACATCAGTGAGAAACCCAAGAATAAGATATCAAAAATTAAAATAAAATTTAAAGAGAAAAATGTGCATCTGCAAGTTTGCTTGAAGACCTTTCTAAATATGGCGTCCATTGAAAAGGTGCCTACCTATGTTTAGCTGCATCACTAGTGAAGCTATATACATTTCAGTATAAATACAATTTGGGAAAACTAGGGATAAATGCAGGTGCCTTGAATGGGAAAGCACTGTCAACAGTTTAGGTTCAGCTACCAGGCATGTGGTACCAAGCTCACGTTGACAGAGTGGCTTCAGAAAGGTCCATACTCAATTAGGTATTCTAGAATGACTCAGCAGGTTTTGTAGCTTCTATATCCTACCTGGGTTAGGTGGTGGTTTAGTCGCTAAGTCATGTCCAACTCTTGTGATCCCATGAACTGTAGCCTGTCAGGCTCCCCTGTCCATGGGATTCTCCAGGCAAGAATACTGGAGTGGGTTGCCATTTCCTTCTCCAGGGGATCTTCCCGATCCAGGAACCGAACCCTGGTCTCCTGCATTGCAGGCAGATGATTTACCAACTGAGCTGTGAGGGCAGCCCTACCTAGAAAACTAGAAATCTAAAGTTATACACAGCGATGAATCATATGAAAACATATAAAACATAATGAAACTATTCACTAATGACATGATTATTTACTTTCTAGTATAACACACAATTTACTTAATAGTTATGCTCCAAGGATTTTTTGGTTCATTGACACATTCTCCAACTCAGTACAGTGCTGGTATATGGCTGGCTTTCAATACTGCAGAGTGAATGATTAATCACTCTACCCCTTTTCAAACTGATAAACTGAAACATGTTAGTGTACCAGAAAATCTAGTCATGTCTTAGTGCCAGAAATACAGACATGAAAATTCTGCCTTTGTAACAAAACCCACAAAGTTACAAATAAAGGTCCTGATAACAAAATTGCATACAGACAAACAGTAAAGAGCACTGGCCTCTACAGTCCAGCTAGTTATTCACCATTGGTTAAACAATTAGGTGGATGGGACCCTACCAGACTCCCAACTCATGCTCTAAGCACAGTGAGTTAGGTCTAGAACATTCTAGAAAAGAAAAATTCTCTCCTTAAGCAAAACAAATGCTCCTTAACTAAACAAACTTGTATCAATTCTTAATTCTTTGAGATATAGCAATGCAATTAAGACTTATCTTTGCTTCCATGTGCTATTTGGTTACATTTGAGAGCTTTCTTACTGGTCATTTTAATTCATTTACTCACTAGATAAGAATCTCAGATTTGAGCTTCTGTAGAAATTAGTACAAACAAGGGATGTTTAATGACTACTATAAAAATCATTTCCATAAACAGGTAACAATAAATGCACTCGCAATATGGTTACACTAGGAAATAAAGTGATAATAAAATTGAATGGAAATAATTCAAATATTATTATTGCCATATTCCTAAATTTTATGTACTCTCATTATTGTTTCTGAGTCCCTAGAGGTAAGGACTCTAGAGGTAAGTCCCTAGAGGACTCTAAAAGTCCTCACCTGAAGACAGGTAAGAAAAGGAAAGCAAAGCAGTGAGAAGAGTGAGGATTTTGACATCAAGAAGACTTGTTTCAGCTCTAACCCCCAGGATTTACTAACTGCATGACCTTCACCATGTTACATAAGTCTATATGCCTCAGTTTCTTCATCTGCAAAATGTACATAAATCAGCTCAGAGAGAGATTGTGCAGGTATCATCAGCAGAGTAGCTGAAATCAGTGCCTGGATTATAATAGCTGCTCAGAATATGTCTCTTATCCTCCACCCTCTTCCTTGATTGATTTCCAGCATGGATTTTTCAGATGTAGTACAACATTTATTTGGAAATCAATAGTTTGAAAAATAAAATTATAAGTCTATACAAAATAAATCACATTTGCAAATGTCACATATCATAAAAGCATAGTAAAGTAGTTGAAATGGGAATTTTTAAAAGGAGAACATTCTAATCTTCCGCTTATAATGCTATGGATTCACGTATTCATGTCTGCTGGAGATAGACCATGGACCATCAAATCCCAAAACCACACCAAGTCTTATTGAGTCTTCCTACAAAGTAATTTTTCTTCTGCCCATTTTTTTTTCCCAATTACACAGCAATTGCCATAATTTAGGTTTTAATTTTGCTTGGGGGACTGCTCTAACCTGACTGGTCTCCCTGCTGACCTTTCGCTGTTATCACCCCATTTTCTGCCCCAAGTCGTTGAGGGATTTCCCTTTACTAATTGCAAAGGTCCAAAATTTTCAACATAGTTTATAAAACCTGTTACAATCTACATTTCCAATCTCATCTCCCCTTGAGAACTACGGGATTGAGACTAAAATTATGCTCCATGTTGCTTATGAAAACCATTATTAATAAACACAGTTATTAGTAATGCATACAATAAGGTGCAAAATTACTCCATCCCTGATTTTAAAGAGTTAAGTAAAAGTTTGAATGTTATTGAGATGATTGTGTTCTATTTAATATCATTAACAACACTAATTAAATAAAATTGTCAATTAAAGTAATGTTTATATTCCCAAAGGATTAAAATAAGGCTAAGAAGTACATTTCCCCCATAGTTCAATACTAATGAAATAATCTACTTTAAAGTAAATACTACAACCTAAAGTAATATTTAGAATTACAAAAGCAAACTATTCACTAAATACCACCCCAGCTGCCAAACATTAGACTAGAACAATAGTCAGGGGACAAAGAAAGATATCTCTGAAAGAAAACAGAACAATTGCTATTTGCTTTCCATGAGATTTTTAAATGGAAAACCTACTTTGGGATAAAGTTTTAGGCATATTTTCATTTGTAGGCTTGATGTTAACACAGTTCTATTGAACTACAACTTTATTTCCAAATACTGTTCTTCTTCAAATTAATGTGTAGGGGAGAATTAAGCAAAATAATTTTGTCTATAAGCATTTTTCCCAACAAAGGGATTATCTCTTAACACACAGACAGACACACATACACACACACACACAGAATAGTAAACATTTGTGTTATGTATTCTTTATGTTAAGGGCTTCCCTGGTGGCTCAAACGGTAAAGAAACTACCTGCAATGCAGGAGACCTGAGTCCGATCCCTGAATCAGGAAGATTCCCTTCTCCAGGGGATGTATTCTTTATATTAAGGCTACAACAAAAAGTGGTATGTAAACTGTGATCATGTGAAAAGGATTCCCAAATTGAGTAAGAAAGTACAGTAGCGATTCAGGGCAAGTTCAGGAAATGCACTCTTAATCAATTAAATGATCAAAACTTAAGTGGCTCACGGGCTTCCCTGATGGCTCAGTAGTAAAGAATCTGACTGTCAATGCAGGAGACACAGGTTCAGATCCCTGACTCGAGAAGATCCCACATGCCGTGCAGCAACTAAGTCCATGTGCCAAAACTATTGAGCCTGTGCTCCAGAGCCCAGGAGCTACAACGACAGACCCCACACACCGCAACAACAGAAGCCCGTGTGCCCTAGAGCTCGTGTTCCACATCAAGGGAAGCCATCAAAGTGGGAAGCCCAAGCACCACAACTAGACAGCAGCCCCCACCTGCCGCAACTAGAGAAGAGCCACGCGGCAACAAAGATCCAGCACTGCCAAAAATAATAAATAGATAAACTTGTTTTTTTAATTGAGTGGCTCAATGAAGATACAAATGAAAACAAAAATTCTTTGTGGACATAAAATTCATCTATCACCAGAGTTTTAGAAACAATCAAAGGAAATAGATGGCAGCCTTCCACAGTTCTCATTTTAAGGTATCACTCAGGCTTTCATTCCCAAAGATTCTTCTCTCTGTACCTTGCACTGGTAATTAAAATGAAAGGTTAAACAACTGAACTCAGATTTGTTTCTCCACCAAATGAGCTGGTGATAACAGTGTCTATTTAGTGTCTTTATTAAGTTATTTTTCATGTCAGTTCCACCAAATTCAGGTCCTTCTACCTCCAAAAGAATTAAATCACACACCTGTTTGCTCATCTGAAATTCTGAACAATGATGACCTTTGGGGCTTTGCATTGTATGACCAGTGGAGGTTGTTAACCGATAAGAATATTTCTCTCCTAGAAGTATATAGCTCTCTTTGAGTTTCTGTCTTATTTTCTAGGATCAAGATGAGAGAGACTTTAAGAGAATGGGTTTCTTTAAAGGAAAGTTTCTGGAGGGCCACTGGTTTGCTGCCTGTTTAAAAAGGTCTCGATACATCATCTTCTGGTGACAACAGGAAGCAGTCTAAATCTACTCACAAGAACAACATCAAATCAACAATTATACAGGACTTTGATGTGAACTTGGACAGCCCATGCATTTAAAAAGACTGCCTTGAAGCACAGAGAAAATTATAAAGTTGGTTAAAAATCTGCCTTCTTCCATTCATATGCTCTATGGTTTCCATTTGTTTTTTAAGTAAACAAACCTGAGGGTCTGACAGGCTGGACAGCAGAGCATTCGTGAGACCAGATCCTGCATGATAATAAGGCTACTCTTCACTGCTTGTATTCCTGGAACACTGGACAGCTGGTGAATTTATGAACTCAAAGACGAGTGGCCTTTCCCTTGCATCCTAAGTTACTGTTCCAAGCCTCCTTTCACCACAAGGATCAACAGAGCAGTGAAGGCATAACTCATTCTGACTGAAGAAGTTTACCACTGGTTTCAATGTTTCCCCACATTTAGGGAATTTCTTAGATGCTTTCCAACATCAACCTCATACCTATGGGATTTTCTTAACTTCCAATAGCCCCCTCCTTGGCTCAATAGCATTTAATATTGATATTTTCACAATCACTCAAAAAGTGATCATTGTAAGAGAGACTGCATTGTTGCTAAAGTCAAAGAAATAATTTAAATAGGCACAGACATAATCTTTTATCAACTGAGTCACTAGATGATAAAAAATTCCCTGAAAGTACCAGGGATCCACTTAGACCCACTTGCCCAGGCTGCAAAGATTTAGCAGAGTGAGCAGACTCAGGGGCACAGTGGGCAGAACAGACGCTGCAAGAGGAAAGGCTTTGGGCAGAAAGCAGGCTACTTAAAACTCAGCATAATTAAGTCCAGCAGTTCACAGCTGAAGAACTGATGCTTTCAAACTGTAATGATGTAGGAGACTATTAAGAGTCCCTTGGATAGCAAGAAGATCAAACCAGTCAGTCTAAAGGAAATCAACCATGAATATTCATTGGAAGGACTGATGCTGAAGCTCCACCTGATGCAAAGAGATGGCTCATTGGAAAATACCCTGATGCTGGGAAAGGTTGAAGGCAAGAGAAGGGGGCAGCAGAGGATGAGATGGTTGGATGGCATCAGTGACTCAATGGATTATGAGTTTGAGGAAACTCCAGGAGTTAGTGAAGGACAGGGAAGCCTGGCATGCTGTCACTGACTCAATGGATTATGAGTTTGAGGAAATTCCAGGAGTTAGTGAAGGACAGGGAAGCCTGGTGTGCTGCAGTCCACAGGGTCACAATGATTTGGACACAATTGAGCGACTTAACAATAACAACAGTGAAGCTCACTTCTTGCATAAGACTTCGTTTAGAGAAAAGAAAATAGAGATTACACATGGTATTATAATGTGGTTCAGGGTAAGATGGCCTTCCGTTATTATAACAGAAAGAGTGTCACATTACCCTGACCACACTTCTATAAGAATCATTCACTGTTGAGCCTGGAATGAATTCTGATAGTGAGATGATGGTAAGAGAATGAAGTGTCAAGACACTCAGCTTTCCCAGGAAGTAAGGAAAAGTCTGGCTTGGGATCCTTACTGGCTTTCCAAGACTGTTCAAAGTCTTCCAGTGAGCTTAAAGTGCTCCTTATTTCATTTTAAAACTCTGCTGCAACAATTAAAAACTCAGTCCTGGAGTTGTTTTGCTGCAACTAAAAATCTGGGAAACCAAATTATTTTTTTCCCAAGGAGACCGCATTCATCTCAGCTGAACAGAAAGAAAGTTGAGAACAAGGATATTATTCAAAGCGCCATCAAAGACCCTTATCTCCCTGAACCCAACACCACAGGTAAAAGTAGAGCCTGTGTATAAAGCAGGCAACTAACAAGAACCTACTAAGGAACACAGGGAACTCTGCTCAGCGCTCTGTGGTGACTTGAATGGGAAGGGAATCCAAACAGGAGGGGATACATGTATATGCTTATGTATATGTGTGTTCAGTTGCTCAGTCACGTCCAACTCTTTCCGACTGTAGTCCACCAGGCTTCTCTGTCCATGGAATTTTCCAGGCAAGAATACTAAAGATGGTTGCCATTTCCTACTCCAGAAGATCTTCCCTCACTCAAGGATTGAACCCACGTCCCTTGCATCTCCTGCACTGGCAGGCAGAGTCTTCACCACTGTGCTACCGGGGAAGTCCATGTATATGCATATGCATAGCTGATTCGCTTTGCTGTATAGCAAAAGGTACACTGTAGAGCAACTCTTGTGTTGTTGTTTAGTTGCTAAGTCATATCAGACTGTTTTGCAACCCCATGGACTGTAGCCCGCCAAGTTCCTCCGTCCACAGGATTCCCCAGGCAAGAATGCTGGAGTGGGTTGCCATTTCCCTCTCCAGGGCATCCTCCTGACCCAGGGATCAAACCCGCATCTCCTGCATGGACAGATGGATTCTTTACCACTGAGCCACCAGGGAAGCCTGTAAAGCAACTATACTCCAATAAAAATTAAAGGAAGGAAGAAAGAATGGAAATAAGAAAGAATGGGAGGAAGGAAGGAAAAGAGGTAGGTAGTAAGTACATAGATAGACAGACAGATACAGGTGATGGATATTATCCTGAAGACCCTCAAGGATGTCCAGGCTCCACAGGCCTTGTTGTTAAGAATCCTAGTCCTTTCTGAAGTGAGGCTGTGTCAGCACTAAACTTCTTCAACCATCTCAGCTGAGACTCCAAAATTAAACAAGTACATATTTGGAAGGCTGTTATTCCAGTCTGTGGTAGGAACTCTAGCATCAGTTCCTACCACATGGAGGTCATCAACCATGTGAATTGATGAAACTGGATTAAATCCTCTTAATGCAACTTCCACTCTATGATCTGTGTACCATAAATTAAACAGAAAAGTAAAATTCAAAGTGTTAAGTCACTCAGTTGCATCTGATTCTTTGTGGCGGTATCTGACTGTAGCCAACCAGATGCCTCTGTCCGTGGATTTCCCAGGCTAGAATACTGGAGTGGGTTACCATTTCCTCCTTCAGGGGATCTTCCCAACCCAGGGATCGAACCTTGGTTTTCCTGCATTGAAGGCAGATTGCTTACTGTCTGAGCCACCAGGAATTTTTTTAAATAAATATAGAAGATTCATAGAAAAGGAAGAGGGGAAGGAGAGAGAGAGAAATATAAATGCAAGGAAGGGCTCAGAAGAGCACGCATGGTACAACACAGAGAAGAGGTAATAAAGAAAGAGAAGGGCAGATTCCAAAGATTTTGCCAATAGTTTTAACCTAAACAAATCTTTAGGTCAGTGTGGATGGGGGGGCATAAATTAAACTGAACTCCTCATGGATATCTAACTCAAGAAGAAAATCAATAGCAACTTTCAGAGTTCACACAGCTTCATCGACAGAGTCCCATTAAAACCCTCCAGATTTCTTTCCTTACAGCTCAAATGTTCCCTGGAGAAAATGCTGATTCAGAACAAGGAAGTTTATAAATTGTGGGCCATTTCTCATTGAGAGAAAACAGACACAGAATTATGCTTAGAGCGAAAGGAAGCCAGTAGCCTTCACAAGTTCCACAGTGAAATCTAGGCTAACAAACTTGTCTTCTTGAAAGATACTGCAAGCACTCTTGGATAACAAATAAGAATTGGCAATGCTGTGCTATCTGGGTACAATGTTCCAATTTTATATTCCAAAAGCATAATAATGAATCAAATGAAATAAAAACTTAGATGTATACTGTGTGTGTGCATGTGTGTATGTGTGGTCAGTCGTACCTGATTCTTTGCAACCGTGTGGACTGCAGCCCTCGAGACTCCTCTGTCCATGGAATTCTCCAGGCAAGAATACTGGAGTGGGTTACCATTTCCTCCTCCAGGGGATCTTCCTGACCCAGGGATCAAACCCATATCTCCTACATCAGCAGGTGGATTCTTTACCACTGTGCCACCTGGGAAACCCCAGACATATACTAGAAAGCTAAAACTCAACAGGTGACTAGAACTAGGAACAGAACAAACTTCAGAAAATTTAAGGAGTGTAAAACCAGAACCATGATGCTGAAAATGAGACAGATATTCTCATAGTTACATCATTCCCCTATATGAAATCAACTGATGATATCTGTTATTTATGTGATACAGATGCAATGTACTGGATAGATAATTGGTTAGTTGTTATTAAAGACACTTGAAAATGAATAATGGAAGAAATACAGGAATTAAAAGGGGGGACTCAATCCCATCACAATGTTCATCATCTTATTTTTGTCAAAGAAAGAATCACAATGCAATGCAGAAAGGGGGAGGGCCACATTTTGTGTTGTGTTTAGCTGTTCAGTCATGTCCGACTCTTTGAGTCCCTGTGGACTATAGCCCGCCAGGCTCCTCTTGTCCATGGGGATTCTCCAGGCAAGACTACTGGAGTGAGTTACCATGCCCTCCTCCAGGGGATCTTCCCAACCCAGGGATCAAACCCAGGTTTCCCACATTGCAGGCAGCTTCTTTACCGTCTGAGCCACCAGGGAAGCCCTGGTGGGGTTGCATACAGTACTTTGTTGCATACTTGACTTACCTGCTTCTCTGTGAGAATGACTCTCCCCAGTAACTGGTCCTCTAGACCTTTCATAGTGACTGTGAAGTCGATGATGGAGGTCCGAGCACTTATTTCAGGGGTATAGGCTGGATTGGGCAGCTTGGTGGTGATGTAGAGTCTGAAGCCATCCATCACATCTATCTCTTTGTCACCGACTTTCACCTTTGTGATAAAAAGAAAGTTAAAAGTAATAAAACCCAGATACACCTTACTGTGTGTTTTTCTGCTTAGAATCTAGTATTGCTTTAAACCACTATACACCTGGAGATCATGTGTATACTTAAAAAGAAATGTTCATTAGGCATTCAGAGGGCTTCAGGCCACTAGGATGAAAAGAAAGAGGGACAAAAGTAAGAGAGGAAGGAGGAAGGGAGAAAGAGAGGGAAGGAGGGAAGAAGGGAAGGAGGGACGGAAGGAAGTTAGCCAACATTTTTTGGTTGTTGTTCAGTTGCTCAGTCATGTTCGACTCTTTGTGACCCCTTGGACTGCAGCACACCAGGCTTCCCTGTCCTTCACCATATCCTGGATCCTGCTCAAACTCATGTCCATTGAGTTAGTGATGCCATCCAACATACATCATCCAATAAAAATAGAATTTGAGGCTTCCCTGATGGCTCAAGTGGTAAACAATCCACCTACCAATGCTGGAGACACAGGTTGGATCCCTGATCCAGGAAGACCCCACATGCCAAGGAGTAACGAAGTCCATGTGCCACAACTATAGAACTTGTGCTCTAGGGCCCGAGAACTGCAACTACAAAGCCCACGTGTCACAACGACTGATGCCTGAGCACCCTAGAGCCCATGCTCGGCAACAAGAGAAGCCACCACAATGAGTCCATGCACTGCAGCTAGGGAGTAGCCCCCACTCACCGCACTGAGAGAAAAGCCCAGGCAGCAACGAGGATCCAGTCCAGCCAAAAATAAACAAATTAATAAAACTATAAATAAATAAATACTGAATTTATCCCGTGGGCTCCTGTGGGCGCTCAGCAGTAAAGCATCTGTCTGCCATGCAGGAGCCACCGGTGACGTGGTTTGATCCCTGGGTTGGAAAGATCCCCTGGAGGAGGGCATGGCAACCCATTCCAGTATTCTTGCCTGGAGAATCCCATGGACAGAGGAGCCTGGCAGGCTACAGACAATGGGGTTGCAAAGAGTCAGACAAGACTGAAGCATCTATGCATACATGCACATAGCATTAATCACCAAAATTGTTGTGATCACACTGCAGAAGTGAGATGGATTCCCCAACCAAAATCTGGTTCAGAAGTCAAGACTGATGACATCAATCATGTGCCAAAAAGATATGAAAAGGTTTATTATTCACATGAGAATTTCTGGAGATTCAGGGTAGGCTGCCAAACAGGTCCAAAGAAAAATCACTTGAGAGAGCAGAGAGGGGCAGCTGTTTTAGGGTTTTACGGAGATCACGGGATGCGACTAGGATGAGGCTTCCCAGATATGGTCATGAACATGGAGTTGCATGGTTTGGATTTTCCACTGTGGATCAGCTGGTGAAGAATTCACCTGCAATGTGGGAGACCTGGGTTCAATCCCTGGGTTGGGAAGATCCCCTGGAGAAGAGAAAGGCTACCCACTCCAGTATTTTGGCCTGGAGAATTCCATGGACTGTATAGATTCCATGCACTTTATAGTCACTGAAAACAGTGAATTTCACTTTCACCCAAAGAGAGCAGAGCCACGTTTTCTCATCATCTTGCCCAGATTTGGGATGACAGGGGAGGGGGCATGATGGGGCTTGAAAGCCATGCAAAGTCTAACATCAGAATGGAGTCAGGCTTCATGATATAAGTGAAGTAGATGTTCCTAAAAAGGCTACTCTTTATCCCAACTCAGGAAGTGTGGAAGAGAAAAGCAAACGCCTCCTGCCCCAGACTTGAATCTGAGTTGATGTTTAATGAGAAACTGTGACCTCTGTCACCTTGACCTGGCCTCAGGGAAATTGCTCTGCACACTGCCATCGGCAGGCTTAACCTACCTTAAAGGTAGACCCAGTCTTAATGAAGTTTCTCTCCAAAACATTATCCAGGGCTGGATCTAGTTCCTCCCCAACATCTTCGATAAGCAAGGGTCTTCCGAGAGAAAGACTGTCCTCCAGGTGGTTTCTGAAGTACTTGTGATTTAGAGATGTGATCTGGAAACAAGATCACATTCTTCCGCTTAGCAAATCATCATTTCCTTATTTTTGTTCATTTAACTGAAGGGGCTCAGTGGGTAAAGAATCTGCCTGCAGTGCAGGAGACACAGGAGACACAGCTTCAATCCCTGGGTTGAGAAGATCCCCTAGAGGAGGAAATGGCAAGCCACTCCAGTATTCTTGCCTGGAAAATCCCACGGACAGAAGAGCCTGATGGGCTATAGTCCATGAGGTCGTAAAGAGTCAGACACAAATGAGCACACGGCACTTTAAAAGGCACTAAGAGTTGATTTACAATATTGTGTTAGTTTCAGGCACACAGCAAAGTGATTCAGTTGTAAATATTTTTTTCAGACTATTACAAAATATAGAAAAAGTTCCCTGTACTACACAGTAGGTCCTTGCTGGTTATCTATTTTATATATAGTATGCTAACCCTAAACTTCTAATTTATCCCTCCTCCATCACCGTTCCCCTTTGGTAGCCGTAAGTTTGCTGTCTATGTCTGTGGCTCTATTTATGTTTTGTATATAAGTTTGTTTATATCATCTTTTAGATTCTACTAATACATATAAGTGACGTATAATATTTGTCTTTGTCTAGTTTACTTCCGGAGAAGGCAATGGCACCCCACTCCAGTACTCTTGCCTGGAAAATCCCATGGACGGAGGAGCCTGGTGGGCTGCAGTCCATGGAGGCGCTGGGAGTCAGACACGACTGAGCAACTTCACTTTCACGTTTCACTTTCATGCATTGGAGAAGGAAATGGCAACCCACTCCAGTGTTCTTGCCTGGAGAATCCCAGGGACGGGGGAGCCTGGTGGGCTGCCGTCTCTGGGGTCGCACAGAGTCAGACTCAACTGAAGCGACTTAGCAGCAGCAGCAGCAGCTTACTTCACTTTGTGTGATAATCTCTAGGTCCACCCCTGCTGCTGTGAAAGAAACTACTTCATTCTTTTGTATGGCTGAGTAATATTCCATTGTACAAATATACCGTATCTTCTTTATCCATTCCTCCATCAACGGACATTTAGGTTGCTTCCATGTCTGGGCTATTGTTAAGCAGTGCTGCTATAAGCACTGGAATGTATGTATCTTTTTGAACTATGGTTTTCCCAGACATATGCCCAGGAGTGGGATTGTAGGATCATATGGTAGCTCTATTTTCAGTTTTCTAAAAAATCTCCAGAGCATTTGACTGCATCACTTCCTTTTACTAGGAAGCAGGTAAAAGCTCTGTGTGACAATACTGCCTTTCCCCCCTACCACCACATTTGTGACAAATAATCATGGAATAACTATAAACTGTCTTTATTTGCCACACACCAAGTGTGACATAGCTCTGTCCTGCTCTGTTTATCATGGAGAGCCTTAGGCCCTAACAGAAGGCAGTCTGAACCCTTTGATGGACAGCATTAGGAGAGATAAACAAGAATCCAAATAATGCAATTTTTAGACACTGTTTTATAAATATTAATATCTAAATATTAATAAAATCATTTCTAAATATGAAATATTTATTCTCAGATACTGTGGATCTGGGGCAATAACATTGATTAGTTGCACGTTTCATGCGTGTGCTAAGTAGCTCAGTTATGCCCGACTCTTGTGACTCAATGGACTGTAGCCCACTAGGCTCCTCTGTCCATGGGATTCTCCAGGCAAGAATACTGGAGTGGGTTGCCCTGCCCTCCTGCAGGGGATCTTTCCAACCCAGAGTTCCATCTGGGTCTCCTGCATTGCAGGCAGATTCTTTAGGTTATGAGCCACCAGGGAAGCCCATTTATATTCAAACAAAGATTACCTGGAGTTCATTCTGGTTTTCTTTATTTTTAATCCAGATCTTGCCTTGAGTCTGTGGGTCAATTAGCAAAGGATAGCGAGATGCTTTTGTGACAATAATTCCATTCTGAACAGACAGGTCATCATTGGGCAGGCCTTGGAGGTTCCACTCACTAATGGTAGGAGCATCAATCAACATCTCATTGAGGTTTAGATTGTCTCCAAATGGAATTTCCCGGGCTTTCATTTCCTTCTGCCAGTCATTTAACAGCAGATTGCGAAATTCTTGATTAAAGGGACCAGAATAAGATAGAAAAGCTGTAGCCAACAACACATCCCCTAAAACAAAAAACAAAACACCACTGAAACACTTTATGAACAGCCTTGTAATTCTGCAGAATATAAGAAGTGGAAAAAAAAAAAAAAGACAGCCATTCTTTTGAATTAAATTTCAGAAACCAAATTGTAACCACAAGTTGCTGTGTTTTGTGAATAAGCAGTAGTTCAGTTCACTGTGAAGAGTCCACATGGTCCACACGTAATAACTGCTGATAGTCAAGCACTGGATTATGTTGACCTTGCTGAATATGAGAGGATGACTTCTGACCTCAGAAGACACAGCCTCCATTCTAAATGACCTTGATCTATATGGTCATTCACTCATAGGAGAATTCAAAAACGACCTGACAATAAGAGTTTAAAGGTCATTAATGGCCCTCCCTGGTGGCTCAGAGTAAAGAATATGCCTGCCATGCAGGAGACCCAGGTTCAGTCCCTGAGTGAGGAAGAGTCCCCTGGAGAAGGAAATGGACACAGTATTCTTGCCTAGAGAATTTCATGGACAGAGGAGCCTGGTGGGTTACAGTCCAAGGGGTTGTAAAGAGTCAGACAGGACTGAGTGATTAACACATTATCTAAGACAGGTTGCTTAAATGCCAGACCAATATTCATCCTTTTGAAACAGCTGGGCGCGCACACACACACACACACAGGAATTTGAAGTAATGGAGTGTTGATGTATATTCTGATTAAAGCTTAAGTTTGCTCACTCCCCATCACAGTCAACACATAATCTCATTAATGAAGGGATTTGTGTGTGTGCGCTTTATCACTCAGTCCTGTCCGACTCTGCAACTCCACGGACTGTAGCCTGCCAGGCTCCTCTGCCCATGGAATTCTCCAGGCAAGAATACTGGAGTGGGTTGTCATTTCCTCCTCGAGGGGATCTTCCTAACCCAGGGATCAAAACTGAGTCTCGTGCATCGAAGGTGGATTCTTTACTGCTGAGCCATCTGGGAAGCTAATAAAGAGATTTACATACCTACAAGTCTTTTAGTTTGTGCAGCAAACTCTTTACTTTGCTCTGTCCATCTTTCTTTTTCTCCTGCCAAGCCTCCGATCAGTGCCGAAGCAGCCTGCATCTTATGTCTGCACCTCTCTGCGTCTTCAAGCAAGGTCTAAACCAGAAGAAAGCCTTTTTTCAGAAAAATAGAGCCTGCAGCTCAAAAACATCATTCTAAAACATTATATGTTACACGCCTTTGTGAGAAACGTGAGCCATTTATTTCACAGGAAGCATTAACTTCCATTTCTATGTGTCTGGGTCAGTCCAGCCCGTGTCTTAAGCCCTATTTATGGAACATAGAGGGATTCCTCAGGAGGGGTCCTGAGGCAATGGGTAGACCCTCCCCAGATTTTCATAAACTGAGATATAATGAAAACTTGCATCATTGATGATTTTCCTATCAAAAATTACAAATAAAATATAAGCATACATGCTAATATCACAGAGCACAACAAAATGTAAAGACATGCATATCCCTACTTTAAAATGAGAAATGATGGTTCTCATGTTAAAGTTCTAGCATCACTATTGCTTTGTTTAACCCCATATCTCCTTTGATTTTAGGTGAAACTCTAGATTTTCTTCAGGTTGCGGAGTTCTGAAGCTCATTCACAAATTCCAGCTGCATTAACTCAGCAGGCCCCTACCTGTTGCTCTTGTGTCAATAAAAGACCTCTAACTAGACTTCCACACACTGTTGGGCTTCCCAGGGGGCTCAGTGGTAAAGAGTCCACCTGCCAAACAGGAGACCTGGGTTCGATCCCTGGGTCAGGAGGATCTCCGGGAAAAGGAAACGGCACCCCACTCCAGTATTCCTGCCTAGAAAATCCTACGGACAGAGGAGCCTGGTGGGCTATACAGTCCATGGGGGTCACAGAGAGTCGGACACAACTGAAGTGACTACACAGCAAGAGCCACACACTGTTGCCACTCAGAGCTTTGTTCTTAAAAACAAACGGCTCAGTATATGTAATTGTGGCTGATTTGCGACATTGAATGGCAGAACCAACACTATAAAAATTCTTTAAAAAAATTTTAAGGGGAAAAAAAAAAAGCAAATGGTTCAGTTTCTCAATATTGAAGAGACAGCTGTTAATTCTACCTGTAAAAATGTATACTTATGAAACAATAATGGATACGGTTAAAGGTTTAGCTGTATGACAAGTCACTGGGAGTTCACGTAATATTCACACATATTTATATAATATATATGGCATACACATATGCTAAATGTCTAACAATAGAGGATTATTTACATACATTATGGTACATTGTGAATAAGAATACTCTGAAGCCATTAAAATATAATCATTATGAAAAATAATCATTAGTTAAGTTTCATTTATAAAGCAGTATGTACTGAATGATCTGTTACAGTTTTACGTGAATTTAAAATATATGTAAATCAGGCATATGTGTAGATACAAAATGATAAAGAGCAAAATATTTTTAGGCTTCATCACCAGGGTTACCTATGTGTATTTTCTATAAAGAAACACAAATTACTTTTGTAATAATATCATCATACAGTGTTTTTCAGAAACAAGATACTTGTTCCAGTTTGTTCTACTTGCTCAGTTTTCCTTCCTGCTAGAGTTAATGCAGAAAACCCAAAAGCCCAGCTGACAGGTGCACCCACACCTGTACACCATCCATATTTGTTTGTATCTCCCCCAAAAGAAAGATGTCAGCTGGAAGTATCATACGACATCACCGTTTTCTTATTATTGCTGTTTAGTCACTCAGTTGTGTCCGACTGTTTGTAACCCCATGGACTGTAGCCCTCCAGGCTCCTCTGTCCGTGGGGTTCTCCAGGCAAGAATACTGGCGTGGGGTGCCATGCCCTCCTCCAGGGGATCTTCCAGAATCAGGGATCAAACCCACATCTCCTGCATTAGGCAGGTGTGTTCTTTATCACTGAGCCACCAGAATAGCCCTTATTTATATCTGCCTACCTTTAAAACAAACTTTTCGTGTGAAAGATATTTTTAATATTAAGTTATCCTCCCTAAGTTCCCCATCCCCACTTCTGTGTGGCTGAATATAAACTGGCCAACCTCTCCCCTCCCAGCTGTTGGTTTCTGGAAGCCCAGGCTCCTCAGGGGGGATTGGGAAATGGGGGATGGGAGCAGACAGGAATGAGAAGTGAATTTTCCCCCTGAGCCTGGCTGGGGGAGGGTGCAGAATTCCTTGGCTTCCGTGGGTAGTACTCCTGGCCCTGTCTCTCCCAATGCCCTAGAATGTGACCAGATCCCGGGGAAGTGGGCCCTCCACAAAGCCCTGCCCAGTGCACAGAGCCACAGGACACACACTCCTCCAGGGACTGCACACCTGGGTAATGAGGTCACCAGTTGTGACCATGAACCGCAGACTTAAAACCTTCCCTGCCTCCCTGTAGTCTGTAACCCTGGACTTTCATGGAGCTCCATGGAGGAAGAGGCAACAACACCATGGCTAAAGGTCAACTTCATGCCAACCTGTTGCAGGCAGGCCAGCACACAGCCAGATTTGTTTTCTTAATGAAAAACACATGACATTTATTGAAATTCAATTTTTTAAGTTAGAGCCATACCTTTATAGTAGCTGTACTTACATGGTCCTTATAATTGCTTACCTAACAAATAGCAGATACTCGAAAACAAAAGAGCTTGAGTGAACTAATGCAAAACTGTTAAAACTGAAAGATAATAAAATGAGGCTGTAAAATATGTTTACTATATGTAGCAGCACTTCCCAATGTGAGTGTCCAAATGGTAGAAATTAACAGGCCTTCCTCATAGTTTCTAAAGTAGACTTTCAAACTGCAAAGTGAATTTTCTCTTGATATTATAAGTGAATTCCATAGACCATAAGTAATAAATCCAAATGACGATACATAATTACTTCTCCAAAATTTCTATAAAGCTCTTATTTTGCTTTCAGGAGACTTATCTTTAACAGAGAATGCTATACATCTTGCATATTGTGCAACTTATGTTTATCTAAATTCGCTCACTGGGACCCTGTAAAGAGACAGACCAACAGAGTAGGAATCTCAGTCCAGCCAAGTGACAACTGAGAAGCAGCAAAGGTTCTAAAATAAATCATCAAGGAAAGCACAGAGAGAATCTAGATCTTGTTTTCCAAATGTAGGCTTTATCAGAGGCAGATAGAGATTTTGTGAGGACAGATGCTTACATAATCTGGGGATCACTTTAAGAAAATCATCAAAGAATTATTGCAAATACAAAACAGCCAAGTGAACATGTAATGAGAATCAGCAGGGAAAAAGCACTACAAAGTCCTGATGGTGAAGAATTCAGGTTCCTTTCCCCTAGGATCTCCAGGTATTTTATCTAAATAAAATACTCTCCCCATAGACCTCTCCATGGCTCCCAGTAAACTCAGCATTTATGGGGCCTGTGCAAGTGAGGGAAAATGAAGCTTAAGCTACCTTAGGTTTAAGTTACATCTGCCTTGATTTTCAGAATGAAGGAGGCCCCAGTGGAACTGGAGTTAGTATAAATCAAAGAAAGAGCTTGCTGCAAAATCAAACCTTGATTTTGAAGAATGCTAAAGCTGCAAAACATGCAGAGGTTGAGAAGGCTGTGGGTGGTCTCTGTGACTGGGACACAGCCATGTGGTCAGATTGGTCCAGCAGAGAGGCCCGAAAAGGCATCAGACGATCAAGATCTCTCTTGTCATTCTGGACCATTCTCTCGCCCTTTCTGGACCCAAGTTCCATTCTTTATTGTTTTTTTTAAATTTTCATTTTGTTTTCTTTTTTTTTTTTGCTGCACCGTGTGGGATCTTAACTCCCTGACCAGGGATTGAACCCACGCTCCTTGTATTGGAAGCACAAAGTCTTAGCCACTGGACCACCAGGGAAGTCCCCTAAGTTCCCTTCTTTAAAATGACAATAATATAAAAAATATCTACCCTGCCTACCTTGAGAGATTGTTTAAAGACTAAATGAGATAAAGTGGGAGGATGTAATTTGAAAAAATATCAAAAATGCTGCACAAGATGCTGCTTTCATCACAATTTACAAGAAAACCCAGAACATCTATGTTCCAGCAGTGACTTCTGTTTTCGCTGAATATCCTGACCTCTCACCGAAGGTCCTCGGTGTCTGCTAGAAACAAACTCCAGGACTTGATGAAGGCGCATGTGCTGTGTGTATACATGTGCATGCATGTATGTATGTATACACTATGCATTACTTAAATGAATCCCCACTGGAAATCAAACCCTTAGAGAGAGAAAGCAGGAAGGAATGAAGGGCTGACCGCAGTGTCAGAGGACAGTCACCTGCTTTTCGGTCATGGCCTGCTCGTACTCAGCCTGCACCACGTCCAGCTCGGCTTGCTTGTCATCCAGCTCGGCCTGGGCCTTCTGCAGATCCTGCATGGCCAACACGTAACGGTTCTCCTGCACCACCAAGTTGGCCTGCATAGGACACACACAGCATGAAGGGACAGGCAGCAACCCAGACATCCCACACGTCACATCTGAGAACTCAGGGAAGTCCATGCTACACCGTTTCTTTGTTCTTGGAGAGTCTTCTCAAATTACATTATCAAGGCCAAGTCTTCACGTGAACTTGACATGTTTGTAAGCAGACAATTATCAGTCATTAAGAGAGAATCAGCAAACTTTTTCATAAAATTCCAGATAGTAAATATTTTTGGCTTTGGGGGACAAGAGGCAAAATCAAGAATTTTGGTTAAGTACTCAATTTAAAATTCTATGAGCTGTACAAATACAGGTGGTAAGTTAGATTTGGCCTGTGGACCATAGTTTGTCAGTCCCTAAACTTAAACACTGTAATAGTAAATGCATAAATGCAAATTGCAGATTATTTTAATATTTAGTTGCAGGGGAAAAGTTGAATATTTAGAACCATCTGCCAAGGAGAGCTCATCACTGTTAATGAAGATGTTAAAACAAGACAAAGAATGAAACATAATTAATCACTGAATATAAAGATCTAGGTGTTGATGGGTAGAGATGGACTTGATGGTATTCCTGTAATTCTCATATATTACTTGCTTTCAAGCAAAGAATTGATACTTGAGCTGTGACCAAATAAAAATATTTGTTTTAAGGAAGCTAAATTAGACTCAAAAGACATAATCAAAAGTAATATCGGGGGGAAAAAAGCAATGGTTGGAAAAGGTGATGCAGAAAATAATCTGTGCTTACAGGAATTTAAATTTTTTTGAAAAAAATTTGAAATTTAAATTCTCTGTTTTAAGTTTTTAAAACGGTAAAACTGACTTTGATGGGGAAACCCAATACCAGCATCATATTATTTCTGAGGTGTTTGAGAAGAAAAGATTATTTTAAAATATTCTTTTGAGATAAGTTATGTTCTTATCTGATGACCCTATGTTCCCAAACTTTGGCAGAATAATTCTTTAAAGGAATATCTAGTTCCATGACTAGAACCAATGACAGCAAATGCATGGCTTAAAAATTACAGTTTACAAATATTCTGACTCTTGGAACATTTTTCCTCATCGCTGCTCTAAGAAGAATCTGTTGCCATGACTTAAACAAGGAGGAACAGCAAGACCACTCTGTCAATTTACTATAAAGCCACCCGCTAATGTCAAAGTATCACAGTCCCCCAAATTTTGGATATTTTCAAGGACTTTCCTCAGAAAAAAAAAATCTTTTTAATGAAGTACTCAAAAGATATAATCAAAGGGTATAAAAATCTTTCAACTCCAACTGCTCACATTAGGAGCTGTAGGACTCTATTAAGATTACTTAAACTCTATGAGCCTCAGTTTCTCCATTAAGATTGAAAAACTACCTGCTAAGATTTATGAGAGCGTGTTGTCTGTGTGTTAAATATGATAGTATGTAAAAACCCAAGTCTGGGACCTGGTCTATAACAAGAGTTTAATAGATAATAATATATTAATATCACTCTTCTAAAGATCTTTTTGATATGGGCCATTTTAAAAGTCTTTATTGAATTTATTACAACATGGCTTCTGTTTTATGTTCTGGTTTTTTGGCATCAAGGCATGTGGGATCTCTGCTCCCTGAGCAGAGATGGAACCCACACTCGTGCATTGGAAGGCGAAGTCTTAACCACTAGATCACCAGGGAAGCCCCTCCATAAACAATAGCGCTATTATCTATGTTCAATATTTAAGGCTCTCCTGTTGCAATGTTCTCTTTATGTGAACTCATATTTATTAGTTTTCACAGAGTTTCTAAGGAGAAAACTCCTTAGAATGAAACTGAATGGAATTTAAACCACAATTCTTGTCATCAATATTTGTTTAAGTTTATCCACTATTAGAAGTCACTTGGCCTGTCTAGAGGAATTGTAAGATGAAAGAAGAGTCCCTCAGTGTCTCCATCACTAATGAGTGGTGAAGAGGTCCCCACTGGAGTCGAAGGAGTGTCCTCAAACTCTTCACTTGGGAAACGAGAGAAACCCCTTCAGAAATCGGTGAAGTTAGACCCTTTGGTCTGCATTTCTTAATATACTGAGCAGAGTTGCCCAATGAGACTACACTTTCTCTGTCTTCTAATTCTCTCTATGCAATGAACATGTAGGATCTATGTAACTATGCTTATTTTTATGACAATGGCAATTTAGGAGGGACCTGACAAACTGAAGACTTCTGGATGCTGGATGCTACTAAGAACACAGGAGGGCACCCCCTGAACAGGCTTCTCAGAAGAGAAGCATAGGTTCCAGCTACAACTAGAAGGTTCTCCCTCCTGGTGTTCCCCTCACGTCCTACTGTAGGATTTACATCGTCCGGGGACTGGATGGAGCCTGAATTGTACCAAATGTAATGGGGAAGATGTTGTTCTTGCATAAGCCTTGTTTAGAATATCCATTATTTTGTACTGATTTTAACTCATTTTATTTCTAGTAATTACAAGAAAATAAAAACTCCCCCTTGTGAATTCAACTCTAATTCCCTTGGAGACACTTATGTATGCTTACCCACTGGAAAAATTTGCAAAGGATGCCCTATACTTTTCACTGGATTCAGTGGTTCAGTCAGTATCAAAATAGCCAACTGGAGTCTTCAATGGCCCTGAATCCACAGTACCTGACAGCATGATATCAACTATTTGCTCTAAAAATCTCTAAGCCAAACGAATCCCTTCTGTTTTAAGTTGCCCTAAGACCTCCAGGGACTCCCCACTGACTAAATGCTCTGGCTATGGTAATAATGAGAAAATAAAATGGAACTTGAAACTTTCTCCCTATCTTCTTTTTATTCATGATTATTTTTAGCATGATTATTAAGTTCCTCATGTAGTTTGTATATATAAGAGGATGTTAGTAGATGGTTGAAAGAGATCAGACTTATACGAAAGCAAAATAATCAACCAAACCATTAGGTGTGATTTTTGAGGCATTAATATTTCATTCTCAAAACATCTACTTGCCTCTCCATCTGCTTAAGACTGTCACTGAATGGTATGGAGACATGGACAAATAATGCTGAGAAATTCAATAACTAGAGAGAAACAGTGGCATATTGTCAGCCCACATTAAATAAAGGATGCTAGTCAGTCTCTTTCCTGAGGGTCAAAGGGAGAGGGAATACTATGTCACCTCTGAAGCCAAGTCCAGCCACCAGTGACTGTCCACCCCACCCCATTCATAGGACTCCCTGGCAAGCGGTCTTGGACATTACTGGTGGATCCTGTGCTATAGTTTTCTGTGCTTCTTTTTCTCAAGTTAACATTGTGGGGGTGAAGGGGGAAATGTCCAGCAGCCCACAATGGACTTAGTATCCTTGTAGAGTCCATGCTTAAGGCCCATACAATTCCAGTGGCAGAAGGATTACAGAGAAGAAACATGCTATGCTTGGCCGGTCCAGCACCAGCTCTTATCATAGACTTGAGACGAATAACACCTGAGACTTCTTTGCTGCAGGAAAGACAAGCCCTGTTGACCCAGAGACCCCCTGCTGGCACACATCCTGAAGCCCCACCAAGGAAGCTTACCTTTAGAGGCAACACCTCTCTGTTTATGGAAAAGAAGGAAGCCATGGCCTTGGTCCAGGAACAAAGACCCGCTACATTCCCACACACTCGTTTAGCGGTTTCGATGTTGTAGTCTGCCATTTCAAAGTAAGGATTCAAAAATTCTATCACTTCTTCATTGATTGTGTCTTTCGGGAATTGCTGTGGAAGAATGGAGTGAAATAAACTTAAAAATGCCTTGTCCATTAAGTCATAATCACATTATGCTCATGATACCACTGAAACAAACGGTTAAATCCAAGAATGGATGAATAGCTTGTCGATATTTCAGCATATTAGGCAAATAAAATGATACATATATTTAGCATTGCAAATAAAGCAGATATGTAAAGTGTATATATTTAGACATAAATATTTAGCATTTAGCAGCAACCAAATGCTTAACACATTCAGAGAGAGGTTCTATTAAACTCACCTGAAATGTGACGAAAATCAGTTGGACATTAAGCCTTCAGGATGATGAATTAACTTTTAATCACTGAACTATCAAGATTATAAGAGAACTTTTCTCTTCTGGAGGGATAAAATTTTAAAATAGTAACAGAAATGGATTAAGAGTACCTTCTTGCATTAAAAAAGAAGACTGACCAATCCGTGGAATTGGATCTTTTAAAAATGGCGTTTGATGATCTCAATGAAGATAATTAAATGTTTTCCAAGTAGAAAGAAATGTAGCACCTAACTAATTCATAGAAATAAGTCTGCACAGAACATACATAGCACAGAGCAAAACTCACCTTTATTCAGAGCTCCTTAAAAATGCAAGTTTCTTTTGTGAGACTTAAAAAATAGTGAAGCCAGAAGAATATTTGGGAGCAATGGAAGGATGATGGTGACAGAAGGCAAATAGCAAAGTAGCTTCCAAGAACAGTGGCTCTGCAGCAAGTATATAAAGCAAGTCCAATGCCACCGCCACATTTTCCGGTGAGTATTTTTTGAGCCCCACCTCCTACTACCACTGCTCTTCCACACACTCATAATCAGATTAATCGCCACCCCACTCTCCACCCAAATCGCATGCTATTCCTTCACAGGGCACTTACATCTCAGAGGCTCATATTCCCATTATCTGAAACAAGTCTGTATAACCCATTGATTTCAGAAGCTACTTCTTGTTAGAGCTGCTGTAAAAGGCCTCACAAGATGCTCTGGCCACAGTAGCCACATGGGCAACATTGAATTAAAAACTGAATGAAACTGAAAAAGACATATACCCCAGTGTTCACAGCAGCACTATTTACAATAGTTAGGACATGGAAGCAACCTAGATGCTCATCAACAGATAAATGGATAAAGAAGTTGTGGTAGATGTACACAATGGAATATTTCTCAGCTATAAAAAGGAATGCATTTGAGTCAGTTCTAATGAGGTGGACAAACCTAGAGCCTATTATACAAAGTGAAGTAAGTTAGAAAGAGAAAGACAAATATTGCATATTAACATATATATATGGAATCTAGAAAGATGGTACTGATGAACCTGTCTACAGACTTTTGAACACAGTAGGGAGAGAGAAGCTGGGATGATTTGAGAGAGTAGCATTGAAGCATATATATTACCATAGATAGACAGTGGCAATCTACTGTATGACACAGGGAACCCAAAGCTGGTGCTCTGTGACAACTTACAGGGTTGGGATGGGGAGGGAGGTGGTAGGGAGATTTAAGAGGGAAGGGATATATGTATACCTATGGCTGATTCATGCTGATGTATGGCAGAAATCATCATAATATTATAAAGTAATTATCCTTCAATAAAAATTAAAATTTTAAAAAGAAACTATGAAAAATATTTTAAAATAAAAACTGAATGAAAGACAGTGCTGAAGTTACTATGTGGGGTATGGATGGGGCTTGGGAATCCCAGTCAGTTGTCTCAAGATCTAAATATTAAAAATAAAACAACACAACTTCTAAAAGAAAAGATAGGTGCATTTATTCTACCCTGCTGCTGCTAAGTTGCTTCAGTCGTGTCCGGCTCTGCACGACCCCATAGACGGCAGCCCACCAGGCTCTGCCGTCCCTGGGATTCTCCAGGCAAGAACATTGGAGTGGGTTGCCATTTCCTCCTCCAATGCATGAAAGTGAAAAGTGAAAGTGAAGTCGCTCAGTTGTGTCTGACTCATAGCAACCCCATGGACTGCAGCCTACCAGGCTCCTCTGTCCATGGGATTTTCCAAGCAAGACAGGCAAAGATTTACTAAACAGAACACAGAAAGCACTATTAAGGAAAATATTGATAAACTGGACTATAATAAACAAGAACATCTGTTTACCAAAAGACACAATTACTGGAATGAACAACTAAGGCAGAGAGTGAAGGAAGATATTTGCAAACATATAGATGAAAAATTACTCATATTTTACATATAAAGAAACTCTAAAGCTCTAATGCTTATAATGTCTTATATTTGAAAGAGAAACTCCTACTCTGAGAAGATACTTAAATACAAATTTTAAATATATATGAAGAATATTACTCAGACTTAAAAAAGAAGGAAATTCTGCCATTTATAACAACATGGACAGACCTGGAGGGCATATGCTAAGTGAAATAAGTCAGACAGAGAAAGACAAATACTGCCTATTATCATTTATACGTGGAATTTAAAATAGACTCACAGAAGCAGAGAGTAGAATGGTGGTAGCTAGGGACTCAGGGAGGAGAAAGGGGAAGATGCTGGTCAAAGGTCAAGGGTTAAAGTATCAGTTACACAAGATGAGAAGGTCCTGGGGAGCTAATGTACAGCAATGAGAACATAGTTAACAATACTGTATTATATACTTGAAATTTGCTGGGAGACTAGATCTTAAGTGTTTTCACCACCAAAAAAAGGAAAAATGGTAACTATGTGAGGTGATAGATATTTAATCAGATATTTACTGGATTAAATGGATGGATTAAACCAGATGGATGGATTAATGGATGGATTAAGTCCATCTCAACCAGAGGATGAGATAGTTGAATGGCATCATCAACTCAATGGGCATGAGTCTGAGCAAACTCCAGGAGATAGTGAAGGATAGGGAAACCTGGTGTGCTGCCGTCCATGAGGTCGCAGAGTCAGACACGACTGAGTGACTGAACAACAACAAATGGATGGACTATGGTGAAAGCATTTCACAATGTATAAATACAAACATCAAGACGTCAAGTCATACATCTTCATTATAATACACTTTTATTTGTCAATTATACCCCAATAAAGATGAAAAACAGTAAGTTAAAAAATATGCATGCAGATTCATCTTCTGTTAAAGGATTCAGACACTCCAGTGAACTCTGAATCCCCTCTTGGCCCATCATGACGGAACTACCAACCTGCAAATTCTGTAGAAAGTTTCCTGCCGTCATCAGTTTTAAAGATTCCTGCCAGGAAGGAACTGTGCAGCTTTTCTCCAGGTCAATTTTCACTGCATTGACTTTCCTCTGAAACAGCAGCAGCACACAATCCATGATCCTCATGATGAGATGAGGGGGTCGGCCTAGCGTGCGGACAGTAGCGATGTCGGAAGGCTTGATGGTCTGGGGAGGAGAGGGGGTTATCATCCAGTCTCAAGACAGGAAAAGCAGAAGCAAACATTTACTCTCCAAAGACTGCTACAGGAAGTCCCCTACCTATGAGCAAGTTCCATTCTGTGAGCACATCTGTAAGTCCAATTTGTTCATAAGTCCAACAAAGTTAGCCTGGGTACCCAATCAGCGACATAGTACTGTCATAGGTTTATAATACTTTTCCCACAAATAATACATAAAAAGCAAACAGATACAAAACACTTTGAATCCTACAGTACACAGCACCTTGAAAAGTACAGTAGTAACAGGACCACAGCTGGCACACAGGGGCTGGCATAGAGTGAACAGGCAAGAAGTGCCACTGACTAGAGGAAGGAGAAGGGGTGGGAGATGGTAGAGCTGAAGGATTGTCAGCGATAGGAGACGGAGGGCAAGTCGGGGTTTCACTCACGCCTGACATTGATAGAATCCACGTTCGCATCTTTGAAAGTTCACAACTTAAAACGTTCATATATATGTAGGGGACTTACTGTACTTCAACAGAGGAGCGCAAGCATTTTTAAGTTCAATGCAGTCATGAGGGCTAGAAGCATATTTAATCCCAAAGAAACACACATCCCCACATGTTCAAATTTTTACAATTCAAAGTGACAGCCAGAGTAGACACAGCAAGAGACATGTTCCCCAGCTGATAAGGAGGTGTGACTTCTCTAAAATTGTAACAGCCACTTAGTGTCAGAAAAGGAAGCCATCTGAAAGGAAAAGAATCATCAGCTCCAAAGTAGATTCCAGGGATTCTCAACCAGGGAAACTCCAGGACTTGCAGCGCTCTTTTTACTCGTTAGTTATGTAGGTCAAGAATCTGACTCTCTCTCTCACAGCTCGTCACCGTGGACCGACACCAGCGGGTAGCCGCGGGGCTGCCAGTTGCATAATTAGAGGTTTCTTAGCTGGAAACTGACCTTTAGATGATGGAACATGAGCAACAGGAATTTCACTAAGCTCTTAGAAAAGTTCTGTTCCACACAAAGATTCTTATACAGTAAATTACTTAACAGTCACATAGACCTGTTGTGGTCGATAATAATTGTTCTATTAGTTCTATCAATGGAATAAGCATTGGAAACACAAAAATAAGCATCTGATATTGTCCTATTTCTAGGACATCCTGCACCTTCATTCCTTCTAGGCCTTGCACACCTTCCATCTGATTTCCATTTGCAACCCTCCTGTCAAAGGAAGGTACCCCATGAACTTCATATCAAAGCTAATGATCTTTTCTCTGAGAATTTTGGGGAAAATAAGAAGAAAAGAAAACCACTGAACACGGTAATTAGGAAGGTAACTATCTACTTTGAAAAGGATTGTTTCAGTACACTAGCATTTGTGAATTCTAGACAGCTGGAAGTGAAGGAGAATTTGTAGTTAAAAAAAAAAAACTGGAAATAGCAGACAGACCTTAATTTGATATATTTGGCTATAAAAGAGAAAGGAGAGAAACATAATAGCTGCCAATAGGGAAAGCAGCATCAAATTAAAGTGGATATAAAATGCCAGTCTATGTCCGATGCAGGATACAGCATGCTTGGGGCTGGTGCACGAGGATGACCCAGAGGGATGTTGTGGGGAGGGAGGTGGGAGGGGGGTTCATGTTTGGGAACGCATGTACACCCGTGGTGGATTCATGTCAATGTATGGCAAAACCAATACAGTATTGTAAAGTAAAATAAAGTAAAAATAAAAATTAAAAAAAATAAATAAATAAAATAAAGTGGATATAAAAGAGTCTGACATGCTTATTTCACTTTAGCTTTTGTTTGTTTGTTTTAAAATTTATTTTATCGAAGTATAGTTGATTTATAATGTATTAATGTCAGGCGTATAGTGATTCAGATATTTATATATTTATATATATATACACACACACAATAGTTTGCATCTTCTAACCCTAAACTCCCAATCCAACCCTTCCCCCAGCATTTTAGCACCCACAAGTCTGTTCTCTGTGTCTATTTCTGTTTCATAGATAAGTTCATTTGTATCCATTAATCAGTGGTACCATACGGTATTTGTCTTTCCCTTTACAGTTTATTTCACTTAATATGATAATCTCTAGGCAGGTCCACCCACGTGGCTGCAAATAGCATATTTCATTCTTCTCATGGCTGAGTAATGCTCCATTGTATATATGCACCACATCTTCTTTATCCACTTATCTGTTGATGGACATTTAGGTTGCTCCCATGTCTTGGCTATTGTAAGAGTGCTTCAGTGAAAACTGAGATGCATGTATCCTTTCAAATGATAGTTTTCTCTGGATATATACCCAGAAGTGAGACTGCGGGACCACATGGTAGCTCTGTTTTTAATGCTTAAGGGACCTTCACATTGTTCTCCATAGAAGCTGTACCAATTTACATTTTCACCGACAGTGTTGGAGGGCTCCTTTTTTCCCACACCCTCTCCAGCATTTATTATTTGTAAGACTTTTTGCTGATGGCCATTCTGACTGGTGTGAAGTGATATCTCATTGCAGTTTTGATTTAATTTCTCTAATAATTAGTAATGTTGAGCATCTTTCCATGTGTCTGTTGGCCATTTGTATGTCTTCTTTGGAGAAATGTCTATTTAGATGTTTTGCTCACTTTTTGGTTGGTTTTTTTTTTTAATTGAGTTGTATGAGTTGTTTGTATATTTTGGAAATTAACCCTTTATTGGTCTCATCGTTTGCAAATACTTTCTGTCTGTGGGCTGTCTTTTCATTTTGTTTATGGTTTCCTTTGCTGTGCAAAGGCTTATAAGTTTGATTAGGTCCTATTTATTTACCCTTTAGCTTTAAAAGGGGGAAATCTCAAACAGACTTGGACTCAATTATGTTGGGGACCCAGGTAAAATGAATTGGGGTTGGGGGTATAGCTGAAGTTCAACCTATTTCAGATAAATATTTGATTCCTCTTTCTTCTACAGGCAAAGCAATATGACTATTACATATGTGTGTGTGTGTGTGTGTGTGTGTGTGTGTGTGTGTATGCTGCTACTAAGTCACTTTAGTTGTGTCCGACTCTGTGTGACCCCATAGACGGCAGCCCACCAGGCTCCCCTGTCCCTGGGATTCTCCAGCAAGAACACTGGAGTGGGTTGCCATTTCCTTCTCCAATGCATGAAAGTGAAAAGTGAAAGTGAAGTCGCTGAGTTGTGTCCAACCCTCAGCGACCCCATGGACTTGCAGCCTTCCAGGCTCCTCCGTCCATGGGATTCTCCAGGCAGAAGTACTGGAGTGGGATGCCATCGCCTTCTCCGATATATATATATAATTATACAAAGCAGTCAGGTCAGATTAGCACTGGGATAAGAATAGACACATTCCTTGCTGTTACTTTATTTGTTTTGTAGGTTTACAAGGCTGATGCCAAGACAGAGTTTGAATGTGCCTAGAATTTTCTTAGTATGAATTGGTAGTACCAGATTTCAGAACTTGGAGGCAATAAAATGAAGACAGAACCAGTGAAGGAAATTATCGAAAACCTCCCCTACATACCCCAATCACCTTGCCCCTATTCCCAGACATTTCTGCATTGATGGTGTTGCTGAATATTGTAGTGGTAGAGAGTACTAAATTAGGACGATATTGGAAAATATTTTATAATATTAAATAACATGTCAGGCTTTTGAAATCTTACGAAAATGCAGACCTGTAGGAACTGAGATGCCACAAGCTCCGTTCCTATAATGCTGTTAGTATCACAAGTCCAATAAAGGTTTGGAAGTTTCTTTACACTATCCTTGTCATCTCTATTGATCAAAGACTCTCAGTGGATCCAGAGTGTCTTAAAATGGGCAGGGGGAGGATATGTTCAGGATCTTAAAGAGATATCTGCACCCTTATGTTTGCTGCAGTGTTATTCACAACGGCCAAGACATGGAAGCAATGTAAACGTCCACTGATGGATGAATGGATCAAGAAAATGTGGTATTTACATCCAACGGAAAGTTCTTCATGCTTCAATAATGGAAATTCTGCCACGTGCAACAGTATGGATGGACCTGGAACATATTTTGTCAAGTGAGATAAGCTAAACATGAAAGAAAAATGCTGCATGATCTCATTTATATGTGGAATCTCAAATAAACTCATAGAAGCAGAGAGTAGAATGGTGTTGCCAGGGGCTGAAGGAAGAAGGAAATGGAAGGTAATGGTCAAAGGGTAGAAAGTTTTAGTTACGCAAGATAAATTCTAGAGATCTACTCTACAGCACAGTGGCCACAGTTATCAATACTTTATTGTATACTTGAAATTTGTTAATGGGTAGATCTTAAGTTGTGTTCTTATCAAAAAAATAGTAATAAGAAAAACAGAATTACCCTATGATCCAGTAGTCCCACTACTGGGCACAAAGCCAGAGAAAATCATAATCAAAAAGATACATGCACGCCAATGTTCATAACAGTGTTATTTGCAGTAGCCAGGACATGGAAGCTTCCTAAATGTGTACCAACAGAGGAATGGATAAAGAAGATAGGGTACACACACACAGTGGAATACCACTCAGCCATAAAAAGGAATGACTCCAGGTCATTTGTAGAGATGCGAATGGACCTAGATAGTGTCATATACAGAGTAAGGTAAGTCAGAAAAAGAAACACAAAGATCATATATTAATGCATATATGTGGAATCTAAAAAAACGGTACAGGTGATCTTATGTGCAAAGCAGAAATAGAGACACAGAGCTAGAGAACAAATATATGGATACCAAGGGGAAAGGAAGGGTGGGAGGAACTGAGAGATCAGGATTGACACCCATATACTATCGACAAATAGATAACTAGTGAGCACCTACTGTATAGCACAGGGAACTCTGCTTAATGCTCTGTGGTGACCTAAATGGGAAGGAGGTCCCAAAGCGAGGGTATATATGGAAATGTATGGCTGATTCATTTACTGTAAAATAGAAACTAACACAAATTGTAAAGCAACTATACTCAAATAAAAATAAATAAATAAAAATTATAAAGAAAAAAACAATAATAAAGGGAGCAGGAGGGAACTTTGAGAGTTGAGGGATGTGTCTATGGCCTTGAAGGTGGTGATGGTTTCATAGGTATGCACTCATCCCAAACTCACAAAGCTATACATATTAAATATATGTGGCTTTTTTATATCAATCACAACTTCATAAATTGGTCTTTTGAAAGTGGGACTGGGGAAGATGAGGTACCCACCAATCTGAGAGGCTAAGGACCCTGGAAGACTTCATGTATTAAGGAGGACAGTTTAGCCAGTGCAAGAAGGAATGAAGAAACAGTAAGGAGAGATATATCACCTGTAAGAATGGTGTGAAACTTTGGAAAGATAAGAAAGGAAGGCAACATCTTCATTGTCTCTAAAGAGTAAAAATTCTCTTATACAATATGTTGTATACTGACTCAGAAAGCTTAAAGACTTAACGTGGATCAAAAAAATGTATAAGTGTTTCAGGAAGTGTGCTAAGAAGGTAGCAAAAAATAATAACTATATCACATAATGATGCAAGTTCAACTGAGGTTATATAACTTGAATTAGCAATGGACAGGTCAGCAGTGTTCCAGTTCTCCAGCCACTTTCTAAGCCAAGAATCAATAACATAAGACAATAGATGAGTAGACTAAGGATTTTATTCCCCTGACCAGGGATTGAACCACACCCACTGCGTTGGAAGTGCAGAAAGTTAACCACTGGACCAGAATGTGAACCGCTGGACCACCAGGGACGAAACAGTAAAAACAATGACTTGAGTCCAAAACATCTCCAATGAGACCAATCTCAAAAAGGGCCAGCCCTTGAAGATATGGCCTACTTCACTAGATTCAACAGTTTTTCCCAGAATCCAACCTCGTTTCTAATTCCATCATTTATAATATTGCCACATAACTGCATTGTGTTGGAAGCCTGGTCAAAGCCTGACCGTAATGCGTAGCACTAGATCAGTAGTCCTTTGTTTGGATAATTTATATGTACACTCAAAGAAAGCTGTATCTTACTAACCTACTCCAACATCCTCAATGAATGAGTGAAAAAAATATTTTAGAAATTTTGTGTGACTTTTCTAATGTCACACAGCTTATTGGTAACAGAGTTGACATGAGAAGCTGGCACCCAGACCACTATTATATGGCACTGCCCATCACTTGTGAGTGAGAAGATAATATGTGAATTGCTACCTACAATATCTTAAAAAAGCAAATAACATCTCCAAGCAGAAAATATCACTTGAAATCATTCCAGTGAAGAGAGCTTTGGTCTGAAGCAGTAGAACATTTCTTCATTGTTATTCATCTTTTCTGCCTAATCTTCCTCCGAGGCCCTAGAAGATGACATCTGTTATATCACAAAGATGTACCTGCAAGGCTGCTTCTGCTTCTTCTAATGCTGGCTTTGCTGCTTCCAGTTTTTCCTCAGCAATAGCTTTATCTTTAGAGATGCTATCGACAATGGCCTGGGCTTTGTCCTTCACCTTCTGGACCTCAGCTTTGACCTTTTCAGCAGCCTGTGCTTTCATTGTCACTTCTTTTAAGACCTAATTCAATATAAAACCAAAAAAAGTACATCAAAAATCACCCAGCTCAGAATGCACATTTTTGCCTGGATTTGTCGATTTTGTCCACTTACACAATTTTTCATACATAGAATTAAGACTATGGTACTTTTAAAAATTTTTATTGGAGGATAGTTGCTTTACAATGTTGCATTAGTTTCTCTTGTACAGCAAAGTGTATCAGCTGTATGTATACGTACATCCCAGCTTTTTTGGATTTCTTTCCCATCTAGATCATCACAGAGCATTGAGTTTCCTGTGCTATACAGTAGGTTCTCATTAGTTACCTATTTCATTCATAGCATCATTGGTGTATATATGGTATTATAATGGAAAGAAATAATTTGCACTTCCATGGTTACAACTTAGAGAAGAAGCATACAGTATTAACATTTATGAATTGGGAATTCAAAATGAATACGACTCATGTGTCAATGTCTACCCACCATGTCGGCTTTATCATTGGCCACTTGGAGCTCCTTTTCTTTCACTTCCAGTTCTCTGCTCAGAGCTGCAACAGACTCTGAAGCTTCTTTTAGCTTTTCCAATCCAGTATTCATTCTGAGATTAAAAATCCAAGGTGAGGGAAGTGTTAACATGTGTGGTTCTTGGCCACATTTTCTAAGGACTGGTCTACTGATATAGATAGTAATGGTCATATTTGAAGAATACTGTATATACAATAGCAAATCCAAGAGGGCTTGACAAAAAGAGTAAATGTCTAGCCTTGATTCCAGACTAAAGTCACATATTGGTCCTTCATAGATTAAGTGTGGAAAGAGTGAGTCTGCTTAGAACACTGTATGCCATGAGGAATAACAGTGTCAAGAATCTGTCTCATGCAAGAAACATGCTTAATGAACTTTAGCTAAATGACAACAGACTTCAATTTCTTGAAACCCTATCATGGAGGAAAGGAAATAAATAACTTCCTTTTTTCTAAGGAGACCAATGACATTAAAAGAAGGAAGATTTGGGATCAAGAAAAGAAACAAATTTAAAGCTATCAAACTGCCTCGTGAAGGGACCAGCTGCCTGTTTGACTCTAAAATAATGTGATCTTAGACAGGAGTTCTTAGAGTCATTTAGTCCAATCACTCTCCCAGAGGTCCCTTAGGTAGCAACCTTGGCTGCTTCTTGGTTGTATTCGGGCAGAAGAGATAAGTGTTCATAAAAGAGCAAAGTAGAGCTGGGAAGTTGGGAACAAATTTCAGTGAAGTAAGGTATTTGCTGTGCAGAGAACACATGTATCAAGCAGACTCTCCTACCCCAGACACTCAGAACATGTGAGAAGAAAGGGATGAGAGGAGGTGTGAGGGGATGTCTGTATTCTCAGCATTTTTCCAAGCTCAAGGTTTCTATTATTATCATCCAATACTGTAGAACGTGGTAGGCCACAAGAAAACTTGGCAATATTTAATCTTATTGGGCAAGAATAAAGCCACTGGCAACCATGGAATGATCCTTCGAACAAACTTGAAAGGAAGGTTTCTCAATCTCAGCACTATTGGTTTCTGAGGCTGGATAAATCTCACAAGGACTTCCCAGGTGGCTCAGTGGTAAAGAATCTGCCTGCCAATGCAGGAGATGCAAGTTTAGTTCCTCAGTCAGGAAGATCTCCTGGAGGAAGAAATGGCAACCCATTCCAGTCTTCTTGCCTGGGAAATCCCATGGACAGAGGAACCTGGCAGTCTACAGTCCAGGGAGTTGCAACAGCAAAATTGTATGTGATGAGGATTGTCCTGTGCACTGTGAGGATATTTAGCACATCCCTGACCTCTGACTCTTGATCCCAGCAATACCTCTCGACCACCCCTCATACCCCCGCCCTAGTTCTAACAAACAAAAATGTCTCCAGTCATTGCAAAATGTCTCCTTGGAGCAAACTTGCCCCTAGTTGAGAGCCACTGCTTTACAATAACTTCATATTCGACCCTCACACTTACCTGTTGGCCAGAGTTTGCACCTCCGCATGCTTCTCTCCATATATGAACTTATAGCCCTGAATAAAGGAGAGGTACGATTTGGGTGTCACATGGGTAGAACGTCGGAATCTCTGGAAATAATCAACACACTTCTCAGCTACTCCATCCTGGAAGGAGCCCATGCACTGAGTGACTTCCTTCTTGGTTTCCAAACTGCAGTCAATATCATAGGCAGAGAGGAAGTGTTCAGACACTAGAAGAATAAAGACAGCTGTATGTGAAATATGAAAGCGAATGATCATTTTAAAAGTTAAGTGCCTTGAGTCACAGATGTAAAAAATAAGTTTACAGTTACCGGGGAGGAAAGAGGGAAGAGGGAATTGGGAGACTGGGATTGACATATACATATTACTATGTAGTTCAGTTCAGTTCAGTTCAGTCGCTCAGTGGTGTCCGACTCTTTGCAACCCCATGAACCGCAGCACGCCAGGCCTTCCTTTCCATCACCAGCTCCCAAAGTCTGCCGGGAGCCAGCGTGAGGAATTCCGCCTGTGGCAAAGGTCATGAGGAAGGAAGCCAGACATACGCAAAGGCGTGATCTGGCTTCAGGGGTCTGCCTGCCTTATTGCACTGTACTTTCCACTCTTCTGCCTCTAAAAGGAATTAACTTAGGGCTCCAGTTAACAGTTTCCTGCAAATAAAAAGAATGTCTCAGCTTAAACCCCTCTGATAGCTTTCTAATTTACCTGACCAGTCTGCCCGGACTTTTACAACTTGTGATTGTTTACAGCCCCCCAACTGTGAAAGGCATGAAGCTTAAAGCATCTTAAAGATACAGAGCCTTTTTTAAAGAGCTAAGAATTTTATTGGTAGAGGGTTTTCACTGTTGAGTCAATGACTGCTGCCAGGCCTCCATATTCTTTATCTTTTAGACACCTGAAGGATATTAATCAATGTAATTGGGATATAGAAAAAGGAATATAGTAGTTTTGATGTTAGCAACACTAGACTTTTGAGTTAATTACTTTTCTCTTTGTTATAAATTACTGCACTTCTTTCATTGTTATAAATTGTCCTGTCCTTGCTATGTAAGAATGTAACTTTATTTAGTGCTTTCTGAGAGTGGCACCAGACTTTGGGAAGAACAACGCAAATAAGTTCTCTGGTTGACAGACCCTTATCAGAAAAGGGCCATAAAATGTTAACTGGCCCTCTGGCCAGAAGATGATGTAACTCACCTAAGACTTGTGTATACAACTAGGTATGCAGAGAGAAAGCCTAGTCTCGAAAAGAGTCAGGGCTGCTGACGCTGCATAATTTTGTATTATCCATTGATCTCTATGTACAATCAAAAGTATAAAAGGCCTTTCCAGACAATAGAGGATGGGCCAGTCACTGGAAAGACTGGTTCCCCCATGTCTTTTCTTATTCTATTTTCAGGCTTAATTCCCATCTGGGGCGTGGAGGCTCACCATGTGTACTTACTTGTCCTGGCTTCTAAGACCCACGAGAGAGGGAGCCCAAGGTGGGGCACCCTCTGCTATTCAAACGGGTGCCGGTGGCCTAACGTAGATGACGCAAACCTCTTGTCCTGAGGTTTTATTAGTTCTCCACATAAACCAAGTTATTCAGCCTCTTTTCTCCACTAAATTTTCCTACTATACTATTTCTTCCTAATCTCTCTTTATATTTCTAAATAAATAAGTTTTTCCTCGCCACGCCGTCTCCCCTTCGAATTACTCTGGATCCACCGGGGCTGGACCCAGGCAAAAGTCCACCCAAAACCCAGGTCCATTGAGTTGGTGATGCCATCCAACCATCTCACCATCTGTCATTCCCTTCTCCTCCTGCCCTCAATCTTTCCCAGGGTCTTTTCAAAAGAATGAGTTCTTCATATCAGGTTGCAAAAATATTGGAGTTTCAGCTTCAACATCAGTCCTTCAAATGAACATCCAGGACTGATCTCCTTTAGGATGGGCTAGTTGGCTCTCTTTGCAGTCTGAGGGACTCTCAAGAGTCTTCTCCAACACCACAGTTCAAAAGCATCAGTTCTTCTGTGCTCAGCTTTCTTTATAATCCAACTCTCACATCCATACATGACCACTGGGAAAACCATAGCCTTGACTAGACAGACCTTTGTTGACAAAGTAATGTCTCTGCTCTTTAATTTGCTTTCTAGGTTGGTCATAACTTTCCTTCCAATGAGTAAGCCTCTTTTAATTTCATGGCTGCAGTCACCATCTGCAGTGATTTTGAAGCCCAGAAAAATAAAGCCAGCCACTGTTTCCACTGTTTCTCCATCTATTTGCCATGAAGTGATGGGGCTGGATGCCATGATCTTTGTTTTCTGAATGTTGAGCTTTAAGCCAACTTTTTCACTCTCCTCTTTCGCTTTCATCAAGAGGCTCTTTAGTTCTTCACTTCCTACCATAATAGTGGTATCATCTGCATATCTGAGGTTATTGATATTTCTCCTGGCAATCTTGATTCTAGCTTGTGCTTCTTCCAGCCCAGCGTTTCTCATGATGTACTCTGCATAGAAGTTAAATAAGCAGGGTGACAATATACAGCCTTGACATACTCCTTTTCCTATTTGGAACCAGTCTGTTGTTCCATGTCCCGTTCTAACTGTTGCTTCCTGACCTGCATACAGGTTTCTCAAGAGGCAGGTCAGGTGGTCTGGTATTCCCATCTCTTTCAGAATTTTCCACAGTTTATTGTGATCCACACAACCAAAGGCTTTGGCATAGTCAATAAAGCAGAAATAGATGTTTTTCTGGAACTCTCTTGCTTTTTCAATGATCCAGCAGATGTTGGCAATTTGATCTCTGGTTCCTCTGCCTTTTCTAAAACCAGTTTGAACATCTGGAAGTTCGCAGTTCACATATTGCTGAAGCCTGGCTTGGAGAATTTTGAGCATTACTTTACTAGCGTGTGAGATGAGTGCAATTGCGCAGTAGTTTGAGCATTCTTTGGCATTGCCTTTCTTTGGGATTGGAATGAAAACTGACCTAGTCCAATCCTGTGGCCACTGCTGAGTTTTCCAAATTTGCTGGCATATTCAATGCAGCACTTTCACAGAATCATCTTTTGGGATTTGAAATAGCTCAACTGGAATTCCATCACCTCTGCTAGCTTTGTTTGTAGTGATGCTCCCTAAGGCCCACTTGACTTCCCATTCCAGGGTGTCTGGCTCTAGGTGAGTGATCACACCATCGTGATGATCTGGGTCATGAAGATCTTTTTTGTGTAGTTCTTCTGTGTATTCTTGCCATCTCTTCTTAATATCTTCTGCTTCTGTTAGGTCCCTAACATTTCTGAATAGACAATTTATAAGAACCTACTAAATAGCACAGAGAACTCTATTCAATATTCTATAATGACTTATATGGGATGAGAATCTTAAAAAAGGTGGATATATGCTTACATATAACTGATTCACCTTGCTGTACAACAGAAACAAACACAGCATTGTAAATCAACCATATTCCAAAAAAAAAAATTGTTAGTTAACTGGCTATTTTAAAAAACTTAATACAGTTCTTAGGAACTATGTTTATAGCCCTAGCTAGGTAGATATATGTCAACATTTTTGGCTCCAGGCCTATGACATCAACAATTTTATTTTTTCTTTCACATACAAAACTGTAACAGAGCCTATCATAAGTCTTTGTTTTCTGGTACGTGTACAAAGACATCTCCTCTACACAGCTGCAGGTTCTGGTCAGCAGCCAGCCTATTTTATGGTTTACATAAGGATGAAAGTGGTACAAATAACTCAGAAATCAGTGCCACCTGGTACTCATATTTAACAACCCCATTTATATATTTATTTATTTATTTATTGCTCAGAAACTGCCATAACCTTAATTCCGCCAGGCTGTGACTGCATTTGTAATATAGAATGTTCGGCACTAAATTTTTTTTATGCCCTGGTGATCTTATTCTTAAATGTGGCACCTGGCCATCTGTAGTCAATTCTAATTTATGGTATCCTTTAAAAATGTATGAGTAAAAATCTTCTGTTGTAGACCTTTATCCTCCCAACAGTGCCAAACATGGGACCAATTCTAAAACAGCATTTCTTATTATACGACCTGGCCGTCAAGTCAGAGTGAATCCATCATCACAAAGACACAGCATGTGTGCTGAACACCTACCACTATGAAACTTGGTCTCAATCCCAAGGAATTTACAAGGCTTATACATAACACAGTTAAAGTTTATCATAAACATCTTTATTCATCTTAGGAAAAACTGGTCTATGGATTTCCTTTAAAAGTGCTAATAGTATTGAATGATGTACATAAGAATTACAAATAGAAATACAGCCAGTAAGGAGGGAGGAAAAGAGAAGGAATCAAGTGAACAAACCTATCAGGTGATGGTTAGCAGAGAAATGAACAATGGTATCCTCTCAATATTAGTGAAAGTTGCTCAGTCGTGTCCAACTCTTTGCGGCCCCATGGACTATACAGTCTATGGAATTCTCCAGGCCAGAACACTGGAATGGGTAGCCTTTCCTTTCTCCAAGGGATCTTCCCAACCCAGGGATTGAAGCCAGGTCTCCCACATTGCAGGTGGATTCTTTACCAGCTGAGCCACAAGGGAAGCCCAAGAATACTGGAGTGGGTAGCCTATCCCGTCTCCAGAGGATCTTCCTGACCCTGGAATAGAATCAAGGTTTCCTGCATTGCAGGTGGATTCTTTACCAACTGAGCTACCAGAGAGTAACTGATCACTAAATTAAGTTCTTAATGCCATAACTGTGAGACCATTTACATCTATGTAAATAATAGAAACAGTTTATCCATTGGGTTATAAATAGTTTAACATATACACTGAAAGGTAATATATTAAGACACTTGGAAGCTATATTTTTTCATATAATTTAAGGAAACACTATAAAGAACAACTTAAACTCTAGGAAGTTTAAGTCTAGTCATTGAAAACATATGAACAATTCTTGCCTGTGGGGGCAAGAAAGTGTTGGTTTCTTAACTGTTGGTTGGTTAAACTGTAGGTTTTAACCCCAATGGCAACATTATTCACTATGTGCCAGGCATGATACCAAGTCTTTTATCTGGCATTATGGGATATTCTCAAGAATGTCCCCACTTTCTGAAAACTTTCTTGTATTGGTTTGGCTGAAAAGTTCATTAAAGCTCTTCTGTAAGATGTTGTGGAAAAATTCAAGTGAACTTTTTGGCCAACCCAATATTTACCATGTAATAATTTTTATCCTTCTTATGTAAACTGATAGTATGAACTGTTGTTATTGTTTAATCACTAAGTCAGGTCCAACTCTTTTGCAACCCCATGGACTGTAACCCACCAGGTTCCTCTGTCCATGGATTTCCCAGGCAAGAATACTGGAGTGGGTTGCCATTTCCTACTCTAGGGGATTTTCCCAACCTAGGGATCAAACTCACATCTCCTGCATTGGCAGGCAGATTCCTTACTACTGAGCCACCAGGGAATCCCCATAATATCAATAATGGTGACTTTTTTCATTATTTAGCAAGTTTTCTTTGCGTGTATTCAAAAAGCCAAAGAAAAAATTGGAATGGAATTTAAGTACATTTTTCCATAGACCCACAATCTCTGATGCAGGAAAGGTTAAAAAGGACCACTTCCTCTTAGAGTGACCCAAGCCTGCTAAGACTCAGAGAAAAGGGCATGGAAAAATCCTGCTGTTGTCTTCAATGTCCAATTACCAAGGTACCAATGCCAGTTTGGAGACCCGTCTTTAGGCTGATGTCTGAGGTTGTTGGAGGTTATATCCCGGTATTGTTTGTTCACGTCACTTGGTGTAGAACAAGGTGATGAGTATGTGGGACAGAAAGGAGGACACTGGCCTCAGTCCCTGAATTTTCCTGAACTGGAAATTTTCAAATTTCCAATTCATTTGGATTCAAAGAACTGAAGTAATAAAGTGAGGAGGGCACATGAGTTGCATATCCAGTAGCCATCCCCTCTCTTTTAGTAACAAAAGAATCCTAAATTTGCTCCGAGTAGCAATCTGCCCAACTAAAAGTCTTTGATTTCCCAAACTCTCTTGTAGCTGGAGGTGACCCAGTTCTGGCCAAAAACATGCAGACAAAAGTCCCTGGGGAAGAACCCTGTCCCGACTAAGAGACAAAGCTTCATGTGGCACCAACAGACACAAAGCCCTGAGACACAGCACCCCTACAAGAACAGGAGCCTCACCCTAGGATGACAGCAAGCTAGGCACAGGTCCCCAGTTGTATTCTAGGCTGCACATCTCTGTACTTCCTCGTTAGCAGGAAAAAGAAAAAAATAAAATAAAAACCTTGTTTATGCCAAAAATAAAACAAAAAATTTGCGTTAAGCCACTACTGCTCTGGTTTTCTCTTACAGCCAAACACATAATTAATGCTATGTTCAGAGGGGAAAGATACCTAATCCTGGCAGATCCTAAATCATAAAACTTTATCAATTAATCCTTAGAATATCCCTAAGTGATGGATATCACTATGTATATTTTACAGATAAGGAAAATGGGGCTTACAGAAGTTTGCTTGCAGGCAGGAGCATCAGAATTCAAAGCCAAAGATGATGAATTCCAATGCCTAAAGCCCCTTGATTTAGAAATTCAAATACAACAAAATATAGAGTCTTTAGAGTGTTAAACAACATTTTTTATTGGAGCTCAAAGTTCAAAAGTATCTTCTGACTAACGTGCTTCATAAACAAAATATGCTAATTGTTCTGGGAAACAGCGGGGACTACTGCAGTTGGCATTCCTTTCTGAGTGGTTCTGAGTGCAGTTGCCTCATTTCTGCTTATGCTCCGTTGTTAGTTGCAAGCAGTTGCAGAAGCAGTGGTGTCTGACTCAGAAGGCGGAAATCCTGTATCCTATATTAATAAATCAAGTAATGTTTTTGAAAAAGGGCCAGTTTATATACATAATTAAAATGGCCTTCTTTGAAAAGAAACATATGCCATAGATATGCTTATATGATTTTATAAGCATATTGATTTTATTGAGATGTTATTTACAAATAAGGATGGCCTATTTTAATAACGATGTGCTTACTTAAAATGGAGTCCAGGAGGACATTAATAATTATCTTCACCTTGGAGAAATCTGAATGAACTGAATTTAATAGTGACTTTGGAATCACTGACTTTCATTAAAAAACACAATATCACCAGAATAAAGATAATACTTAGAAACAATTCAAATCAACTCCATATTAAGCTAAAAACAAAGATTTGCCAAAATGGAGAATCCTAAATGGTGGGAAGGCCAAGGATTTTATGGTGTAAGATAAAGCATATTTTTCTTTAAATGTTTCATCTAAAGATTCAGTCCATTTAAATTCATGCATATAAAGAATTTCATTTTTTCAAAAGCAATATAATTACTATAAAATCTTGTATTTATGGAATGTGTGAGATAAAGAGGAAGACACTTGGCTTATTCTGAGTATCTTTAAATTAAAAAAATACTCTAAACAATAAGAATAAACTATCCAAAAAAATAAGAAAATAATACCATTCATAATAGCACCAGAAAATAAAATACTTAAAAATAAACTTCACCAATAGTGTGAAAGACTTGTATTGAGAACTCTAAAACACTAATGAAAAAATTACAGTACATATAAATATATAGAAACACATTATATGTTCACAACTTGGAAGGATTAATATTGTTAAAATGTCTATAGTACCCAAAGTAATTTACAGATTTTATGAAACCACTATCAAAATTCCAATTACATTTTATAAAGAAATAGAAAGATTAATGCTAAAATTCTTATGGAACCACAGAAGACTCCCAATAGCCAAAGCAACTTTGAGCAAGAACAAATCAGAATCACTTCCTGTTTCAAAATGTATAACCAACCTACAAAAATTAAAACAGCATGATAAATACAGGCATGTAGATCAATGGGACAGAAGAGAGAGCCCGGAAATAAACCCACACATATACAGTCATGGGATTTTCAACAAGGGTGCCAAGAATATTAATACAATAGTGCAGTAAGTCAGACAAAGACAAATATCCTATGTTATCACTTATACGTGGAATCTAAAAAAAAAAAAAATTATACAAATGAACTTATTTACAAAGCAGAAATAGACTCAAACACATAGAAAAACAAACTTATAGTTACCAAAGGGGAAAGGTGGTAGGGAAAGAAAAATTAGGAATTTGGCAATAACACATACACCTGAAGAAGAAAATGGCAACCCACTCCAGTATTCTTGCCTGGAGAATTCCATGGACAGAGGAGCCTGGCAGTCTACAGTCCATGGGGTCGCAGAGAGTTTGACATGACTGAGTGACTATCGTTCACTCACTCATTAAACACACTACTACATATAACATAGATAAACAAGGGCCTACTGTATGACACAGGGAATTACAATCAATATTTTGTAATAACTCACATGTGAAAAGAATCTAAAAAACAATATATACATTTATATACAACTGAATCATTTTGTCGTACACCTGAAACTAACACAACATTGTAAATCAATTATATGTCAATAAAAAATAAAAATTAGAAGTAAACCACAATAAGATATAACCTCACACTTGTTAAGGTATCTATGATCAGGAAAAAATATATATATATAAGCATTTGCCAGGATGTAGAGAAATGAGAACCCTTGTACACTATTGGTGGGAATGTAAATTGATACAACCACTATGCAAAACAGGACATTTCTCAAAAAAATTAAAAATAAAACTACCATGTGATCCAACAATCCCACTTCTGGTTATATATCCAAAGAAGTGAAAATCAAGATCCTGAACAGACATCTGTCCTTCCATATTCACTGTAGCCTTATTCACAATAGCCAAGACATGGAAACAGCTCAAGTGCCATCCATGGTTGAATGGATAAAGAAAATGTGACACTTACATACAATGGAATGTTATTCAGCCTTTCTTAAAAAAAAGAGAAGGAAATTCTGCCATGTGCAACAACATGGATGAACCTGGAAGGCATTATGCTGAGTGATGCATAAGCCAGACCACAAGAACAAAAACTACATGATGTCACTCACATAAGGAATCTAAGAGAGTCAAATCATTGAGGCAGAGAGTAGACTGGGGGCTGCCAGGGGCCAGGGGAGGGAAGTGGGGACGTGTTAGACAAAAGGCACGAAGTTTCACTATACAAAATGACTGAGTCCTACAGATCCCCTGTGTGCCACTGTGCGTAGAGTTAACCATATTGTACTGTATACAGTTAGGGTCTTGCTAAGAGGACAGATCTTACGTTAAGTGTTCTTATCCCAAAATAATCATTATCATCTTCATCATTTAAGGGAGAAGCACTCAGGGAGAATGGGAGAAACAGGGTGTTGGGTGGGAAGAAAAAGGCCACTTTTGAGAATCAAGAAGGCAAAACCAATACAATATTGTAAAGTAATAAATAAATAAACAAATAAAAAAAATTTTTTTTAAAAAAGAAGAACAGAGCAGCAGGAAAGAGTGACCTCAGTTAAGGATGGGAAGGCAGACAGAACCAGTGCTTCCCAGTCTCAAAGGCCACACTAGAGACTGTGCTTTTTTCCTGAGGGCAGTGGAAGGTTTTAATTAGAAAGCAATGTGATCAGGTTTATGTTTTCGTCACTGTTCTGCAATGTGAGATGGATGAAAGACAGGTGAGAGAGGAGGAGAGATGGTTAGAAAGCTCTTCGAGTTTTCCAGGTGAGTTACAACGATAGCTTGGCCCAGGGTGCCACTGAAAGGGAGAGTTGGATAGATTCCACCGTATTTAGCAGATAAAGTTGGCATAACTTAGTGATGGAGAAGACTTCAGAGTTAAAGAAAGGTGTTAAAGACAAAGAGCTCTCAGATTGTCGAGTTTCATGGACAACTGTGCCACTCCCTGAGAGAGACTGACCTGAAGAGGCTCAGTTCAGTTTTGGACATTTTGGGTTTAAGCAGCCTGGGAAACATCGACAAGACTGTGTCAAGCAGGCAGTTGAGTGCACAGATTTCAAGCCAGAGGACATAGGATACCAGAGATAAAAAAAAAAAAAATTGATGGGGCCTATTACACGGGAGACTGTGGATGAGCTTGCCAGGAAAGAGAGCTGGAGGGAAGAAATGAGTCTGCCTTGCCCTCCAATATGCCTGGCTCCATAAATGGCTTGTGAAGCTCAATAAACATGTTCTGAATAAATGAACAAATAGGTAATGCCTGAAAGTCAGGATACTTGCTAGGAGCTGAGGACATAGAAACAAAAAGTTTCCCTGCCCTCCATGGAATCTTGGCTTAGGTTGATGCAAAGAGATTTAAAAGAATGGGGCAGATTGTGAGAAATCAACAAAGGAAGCACCTATGTCTTGCAATAGAAGGGATAACTGAAAATAAAGACTTGCTAGGAAGGGCTCATAATTTAAATGACATCATCCTAATTATAGTACATTATGGTGTCTGTCACCTGAAATTGTTATTTTTATCATTAGTAACAATACCTTACATGATAGTCTACAAAGCACTTGCATACCAATTATCATATTTCACAGTATACTTGAATGTAGCTCTTAAATACTGAGGTTTTGTGCTCTGCATTGATATCTTACCTCAAAGAATTTTAAAGTTTTATCCTTAGTTGTATTGATATTTAAATAGGATTTTAAATTTTTTAATCATGGACACTGTCTCAAATCTTATAAGAGGGAACACTGTACATCAGTATTTCAAACATATTAAAATAGTCTATGTTTAAAAGACACAGATCAGAAAAACGTTACTATCGAGAGTGGAGTGCTAAGAATAAAATGTCAGTAGTAAAAGAATCCACCCGCAATGCAGCAGACTCGGGTTCGATCTCTGGGTTGGGAAGCTCCCCTGGAGAAGAAAATGGCACCCTCTCCAGTATTCTTGCCTGGGAAATCCATGGACAGAGGAGCCTGGTGGGCTACAGTCCAGGGGGTCACAAAACAGTTGGATATGACTTAGCTACTAAACCATCAACACTGCTGTATATATACTATACATATATATTGGCTATAGCTATTGGCTTCTTGCACCTCTGATAATTCCTTCAGCCCCACTGTCCCCAGTTTTCCATGCATAATGAGTGGGAGACAGTGAATCAGTCATTCTCCCACTGGGAACCGCAGAGCTAGGGAGGGAGGTATGCTCGAAGCAGGTGACAGGGCCATGAAAGGATGAGGCTTCAGAATCCTTCCTCCCCCTGCTTCTCATTGTTTTATCTGTTAGGACTACCTGCCATGTTTTACTGGAAAATAAGCCTCTTCTTAATTATTATGAAAGCATAACAATCAGGCAAAAACTCTGAAAACGACTGCCCTGAATCAGGGTTCCCCTGAAGTCTTGATACAATAGGTCAGAGGTGAGGCTTAACTATCTCCATCTTTTAAAATAGCTACAGACACTTTCTCACCAAAAGCTGAAAAAACCATAAACTGAAGAAATGCTCTCTAACATCTCCTATACAACTTTCACGTTCAATTGCATTTACAGAATAAGAGAAGCATTCATGTTCCACAGGATGGAGGATTAAACAGAAGCAGAAGCAGCAAGGGCTCCAATCATGAAAGTCTCTGTTGAACAATCCTTTTTCAGGCCCAGAAACCATCAGAGGATGGATGATAACGTTTTCCTCTTTGATTTCCAGCCCTGCAGCCACAAGAAGGAATTACTTGGCTTAAACTACTCTGAGGTTGACCAACCCACTTAAAAAAGAACACAAATGCTATTAGAGAGATTAAAACCTCAGTGTCCTCCTGTGATGTCCCAGGACCTGCCTGGGGACCAACTGAGACAAAGCTTTAAAACACGCTGAAAACACTAGAATCACTGTAAATTAACCCAAGGGGTTTCAGACTGAAGATGTCATTTGCTGATAACCATACTCTGGGAAAAAAAAATTAGCTGCCAAATGAGAAAGAGTAAAGTCTTGCAAAAATCCTCAAACCCTGGACAAAACTTTTGGCTCAATCCAGTGGATGGCACAGAATATAAATACATACACACACACACACACACACACACACACACACACACACACAATAAACCAGAAATTCTGATATAAAAAATCTCCCCCATACTAACCAGCAACTAAGGCATCCTTGGGCCATCGGCTGAACCAGTCAATAGTGCATCCTGAAATAAGGGCAGGAAACTTCAGAGCTCGATTTCGAAATTTCTCCCCCACCGGCGAAAAGCAGAGAACAACGTGAAGGTTCTGTCGGACCCGGCTCATGAAGTAGTCATACAGGTTTTCATTCGTAGGAGGGCGCCTAGGATACTCTTTTCTCATGACTGATATGAGATCACTATTAATTTCATCAATTTCATCACGAGCAAAGAGGTTGGAGACCTTCAAGAAAAGTTCAGACGTCAAATTCAATACAGCCATATAAAAACAAATCAGAATTTATAGCCTGATATGTACAATGTATTTTCTTCATTTGTGTCCTTAAACTCATGCTTAGAAAATCAACCCAAGTCCTCACAATAAGATAGACCACATTTTAATACACATAAATTGTTCTGTTTTAAAGTCACAGGCCTTTTTTTTAATTTAAATTTATTTATTTTAATTGGAGGCTAATTACTTTACAATATTGTATTGGTTCAAGGGAGTGAATGGACATATCAAAAATCCAACCAGCTTTCCTTGCAACCTTCTGTTTTTCCATCTCTCTCGGAGCTTCCATTAACATCTTCAACATTTTGATTGGGAGTTTTATTCCTCAGAAACCCAACAGAAAAAGCCATTCTTCAAACCAATCACCTAATACCAAAAATAGTACTGATTCAGTACTTTAACAGAGAGAAATACAGAAGGAAATCCTCCTAACTCTGGAGGGATTCTGAAGAGGTGAAACACGTATGTGGTACATATCCACAATGGAATGTTACTCAACCATAAAAGGAACGAAACTGAGTCATCTGCAAAGATGTGGATGGACCTCGAGTCTGTCATACAGAGTGAAGTCAGAAAGAGAAAAACAAATATCGTATCTTAAGACAAATATGTGGAATCTAGAAAAATGGTACAGATGAACCTATTCGCAGGACAGGAATAGAGACCAGACATGAAAAGAATGGGCTTGCTGATACAGGGATGCAAGGCGGGGTGGAATGCACTGGGAGATCGGGACTGACATATATACACTACTTTGTATACAATAGCGAGCTAGTGGGAACCTGCCGTAGAGCCCAGGGAGCTCAGCTCAGTGTTCTGTGATGACCTAGAGAGGTGAGATCGGGGTACTGTGGGAGGGAGGTCCAAGGGGGAGGGCACATACATACAGTTAATTCACTTCACTGTACGAGAGAAACCAATGCAACACTGCAAAGCAATTATACCCCAATTTAAGAAAAGAATAAGCTCCTACCTCACCCGATGATAAAACATTATTCATATATTCCAAAAATGACTCATCTTTAATTTCATTGTCTGTGAAAATAAAAGTGATGCCTTTGCCTTGCTGACCAGCTGTTCTATACAATGTCTTCAGGTCTTCCATCAGATTTGATGTGTTGTAGGATCTAGAAAGAGTGTTGTTGTGCCATTAGTTAAAATATGTTCTTGGGAAGGAAAGATCCTTGTAACAATGCTTTATGCCATTTGGTTAACCAAAAAATGCTGATATTATGCTATCAGGTAGATATTTTGTTGTAGGCAACTGTTACTGGTTCACTGTATTTACTTGCAAAAATGAAAATAATTTTTAAAACTCCACATTTTATAAAACATAATACTACACACAAAAAAACATCTAGAGTGAAAAACCAACCTGAAACAAAAGTGTGATTTTTAGCACAACTAAATGCCATCAAAATGAGTATACATGTCTCATTTTGAAAATATTTGTTGGTAAAGATAATGAAAAAGCCAAGCTGGAATATTTACTAAGCACCCATCTGCAATTGATATTTTAGAAGCTAGCTCATAAACTGAATTAAACTAAACTAAAGAATTTCAAGTCTTCATTATATGGCATGAGGGAGACACCCTGTTATAAATGGGGCCCTCCTAATCCCCCAACACAACTATTTTCATTGTATCTTTGTATCTTACGTGAAAGAATTTTCTGAGCAATCAGTGCACTGCAGTAGAATCTTTGGAAACATTATTAAATATCCCACTCTAACTCTTATCTCATGTCTAAAACAATCCTTTAGTGAAAGTCAACTTGCAATCATGAAATGCGAGAGAGGTCTCAATATAGAGGAGCCCATGACTGCCAAAAGGGAAAATTCAGATATTCTTATCCTGGAGACTCTGATTCAGTAAATTAGCATCTGAAGTTTTGGTCATTAGATAAACTCAGAATTCAAGGCACAAGAGCCAATGGCCTTCTGATTTTTAAAAAGCTACAAAATATTTAACTTCTATGCTCTGTGCTTTTTCAACATTTAAAACCTAAACTCTGGAACCAGAAGCACCACTACCATGCAGCAAAATTTTACTTGTTTTTAACTGGAGGATCCTTGTTTTACAATATTGTGTTGGTCTCTGCCAACTTGAACCAGTCATAGGCATACATATGTCCCCTCCCTCTTGAACCTCTCTCACACCTCCCACCCCATCCCACCCTCCATGCAGCTAAGTTGTTACAGAATACCAGGTTGACCTCCCTGTGTCGTACAGCAAACCCCCACTGGCTATCTATTTCACATATGGTGATGTAGTCGCAAAGAGTCGGACACGACTGAGCGACTGGACTGAACTGAACTGAATGTGTATATTTCAGCGCTCCTCTCTCAATTCATGCCCCCCTCTCCTTCCCCCACTGTGTCCATAAGTCTGCTCTCTGTCTGCATCTCCACTGCTGCCCTGAAAATAGATTCGTCAGTACTGTTTGTCTAGATTCCATATATACGCATTAATATACAATATTTGTTTTTCTCTTTCTTACTTCACTCTGTGTAACAGGCTCTAGGTTCATCCACCTCACCAGAACTGACTCAAATTCATTCCTTTTTATGACTGAGTAACATTCTGTTATGTATATGTACCACAACTTCTTTATTCATTCATTTGTCCATGGACAGCTAGGTTGCATCCATATCTTGGCTATTGTAAATAGTGCTCAGGCAGCAATATTTCATGAAGTCTTCTAGATAAATAAGATCTGAAAGGTGAGAAAAAAATGTTCGAAGACACAGTCCCCTGAGGAAGAAAGAAAGAAAGAGGCAGGAGGGAGCGAGGGAGGAAATGGGAGGGAGCGAAGGAGGAAATGGAAGAGAGAGAGAGAGAAAAACAGAGAGAGGTAGGGAGAACAAAAGAAAGTATCTTCTTGAGATATGGAGAAAACTTTCAGCCCAGTCTCCTAGATCTCAAGGACCCCACTGCTTCAAATAACATGACCTGAGTCACCTAACAAATAGCTGTGCTTCCAAAGGAGAGTCTGTTAATTGCCTGAGCCTTGACCACATGGCTATGTAAAGGCTAACATAGTAGGATGGTCTCTGGAAGGTTTTGAGAAGCCAGAGAAGGCCCTGACCATCCTCTTTCTCAGCACAGGAGCATCCCCAGCACAACACGCAGAGAAACTAATTTATCGCAGAGAGAGGAGACGAAAGGTATTTTTTCTGAGCCAGCAGTGTCATCAGTCATGGCAGACCAGAAACCAGAAGCACTGTGGTCAATTCCCAGGCTTATCTGGGTTTTCATGCAAATCATAGCCTTTCTGAGCCTCAGCTATAAAATATTCTGCCAACCCACAAAGCCACAAAGTTCTTTTGAAGATCACATTAGTGTGTGCATGTGCAAGGACTTTGAAAACTGTAAGTTTTATACAAAACATGAGAACAAAAATCTGAGTTCAATCCCTTTTCTGAACAGGTTATCTTTCATCTAATGTTGCTTCTATCTACAAACCAGAAGAACTATACACAATGTAACTAAAATTATTTCTCTCTGTTTTAGTAGTTGGGAAAAAAACATTTTAGATTGATTCTCCAAGCAGAATTCAGTATTTTAGACCAAATAAAAGGTGTGACAACAACAACCTGAGTATCTGGCTCTCCAAACCCAGTGTTTAATCATTTCTAACCTTTGTCGCAGCAAGTGGCGATGAGCCTCCATCTCAGAGATCACAGCACCAAACCAACATTTAGTCAACACCCGACAGGCAAGACTCCCACCTAGAAATTAACTTCTAATAATTTTCTGCCCAAATAAACTTTCCAAACGGGCCTCTTGCTTCTCAGCTTATCTTGGTTCATCCTGAAGCTCTGTTCAGCCTCTCTTTATCTTCCATTTTCACTTCCGAATTGTCCCTGCACTGCACACACGTATCTGAGGACAACTCTTCTGGGGGTCCCTACTTTGATGAGTAGCAGCACAAACTACCCAGTTTCCCAAGCTAGAACCAAGATGCACCAATTTCAAAAATGCCAGTTTCTTGAGGATCTCTTGAATCTGCCCTCTATACTTCACTCTCACTGCTTCTGCTCTGGACACCACTATCTCTTGCATAGATCTCTGAGTTAGCCTTCTAACCTTTCAGTTTCATTCCTTCTGTTCATCTTCTCCACGTGCAAATCTGACACACCTCCCCTAGTGGAGACTCACGAATGGTTTCCCAGTGCTACGATGAAGTGAAAGTGGCTCAGTCGTGTCCAACTCTTTGTGACCTGATGGACTATACAGTCCATGGAATTCTCTGGCCAGAATACTGGAGTGGGTAGCCAGTTCCCTTCTCCAGGGGAATCTTCCCAACCCAGGGACTGATGGCAACCCACTCCAGTACTCTTGCCTAGAAAATTCCATGGATGGAAGAGCCTGGTGGGCTACAGTCCATGGGGTCGCAAAGAGTCAGACACGACTGAGCAACTTCACTCACTCACTCACTCCCGTATTGCAGGCAGATTCTTTACCATCTGAGCCACTAGGATGAAGTCCAAATTCCTTATGACACCTCCAAAGACTTGCATTTTTCTTCCTTTCCCACTTTCCACCTTAAGTTATATACCAGCCATATGCAACAACTTCCAGGGTCTCAAATGTAACTTTACATGTGCTGATCCTTTCGCCTGGAACATTCTCTACTGTTTCTCTTCTCTGAGATAATTCTTACTCATTCAGATCTCAGTTGAAACATCTCTTTCTCCAGGAAGCCTTTTTGACCATCCCCTAAAGTAGGTTAGCAGTCCTTCCCTCACATTTCAGTAGACTCTAGTCTGCACTTATTTCCTTAATGGAGATAAAACCTACATATCACATCTTACTGAATGAGTTGCTCAGTTGTCCCTGTTTAACTGCTATAAACTCCGTGATGACACAGGTCAGGCTTAACTTGCTTATCGTGTACCCCACCAATGAGCCAGTGCCTGACACATAGTTGGTGTTCAATGAATACTTTTAAACACATGAATAACTAAATCAACAAACTTTTAATCTATTTTCCCAGTTTACCAACAGTTTACTATTCTTGAAATCCAAGTTAACATTTTTTTGCCTGCATGCTCAGTTGCTTAAGTCGTGTCCGACTCTTTGTGACCCATGAACTATAGAGGGTCACAAAGAGTCAGGCCCCTCTGTCCATGGAAGTTTCCAGGCAAGAATACTGGAGTGGGTTGCTATCTTCTCCTCCAGGGTATCTTCCTGACCCAGGGATCAGACCTGTATATCCAGCATCTCTTGAATTGGCAGGCAGATTCTTTACTGCTGAGCCATGTGGAAGCCCTAAATTAACATTTAGAATGGATGAATTTCTTCTAAAATGCACTACAGGAATATACATAATACTCATATCAAACATAACATGAAAACCAAGAGGCACCTATTGATGAAATGAGAGGCTGAAATGTTTCTAAAGCAAATTATTCATGTGAAATTTTCATGGTCTATGACAGAGGTTGAAAGAAAACAATAATAAGTCAGCATTCAAGAAAGAAAACTATTATGGTTCCTTTACATTAAGATAAATGCATTCTTAACTCCAAGTGGCTTCTAAGAACCATTTATCAAAATCCATTTCAGGTTAATTAAAGTGAAGGCGTATTACCTTGTCAGAGTGATCTGGAAGGAAGTGTAGCCGGCGATGAATGAAGCCAACCTTGTTAAGCTCTGCTTCCCTGATCCGCCCACCCCAACCAGGAGGGCGTTTCCCCGGGGAGTACGAATGACACGTGAGATCTAGAATATAGAAAAGAAAAAGTACACCTCATTTAATGTGCAGTATTCCACTTTTTTCCTATTTATTCAACACAGGCATACCTAGGAGATCCTGTAGATTCAAGCCCACGCAACCATAATAAAGCAAATACTACAATAAAGCAAGTTACATGTTTTTTTTATTTCCCAATACAAATGAAAGTTATGTTTACACTCTACCATTAACTGTGCAATAGCATTACGCCTAAAAAACCTGCACACACCAGAAGTGAAGTCACTCAGTCATGTCCGACTCTTTGCGACCCCACGGACTGTAGCCTATCAGGTTCCTCCATCCATGGGATTTTCCAGGCAAGAATGCTGGAGCGGATTGCCATTCCCTTCTCCAGGGCATCTTCCTGACCCAGGAATCAAACCCAGGTCTCCCGCACTGCAGGCAGACGCTTTACCATCTGAACCACCAGGGAAACCCCTGGAAGCACACACCGTAACTGAAATATATTTTATTGCTAAAAAATGTTAACCATCTTCTGGGCCTTCAGTGAATGACCACCTTTTTGCTGGTAGAAAGTTTGAAATATTATGAGAATTACCAAAACTTGACACAGTGAAATGAAGTGAGTCCATGCTGCAGGAAAAATGACACCAACAGCTTTGCTTGGCAAAGGGTGACCACAAACCTTCAATTGTAAAAACTGCACTATCTGCTAAGTGCATTTAAGTGATGGGCAATAAAATGAAATATGCCTGTTTAAGCATTTTAGAAGGTGTAGGTGTCTTAGGATCAGAATGGAAAGATGCACTGGTTGGACAAATGAAAGCATTTCTGAAATAGAACAGTGGAAAGTAGGAAGTATACCTTTTCGGAAACTCGGAGGAGAGCAGTACAGAACAGCAGGCAGGGCCCAGACTGTGTCTTGCTCTGGGTTTCCAAGGAAAGAAATAAAGGGGACTTTGAGGTTTCCTTTTAGTTTGCCAATCTGATTTAGGAGGACAGGAAAGAGAACAGAAAATTTCTAAACAATGTGCATCCTTGGAATACACAACACACAATTAATTAGAATATCCCCCACATTTGAAAACTAATGTGGTTTAAATTGAAGGCAAAAGTTCCCAAAATATGGTATAAATGATGGAATTTGAAAGGAATAAATGTAAACACTCATATTATTTGGCAAAGACAGTGATACCTAAGGTAGCTAAGTGATTATGGGTAGACCAGAAGTCCACTCTCTGCCAATCAGTAGTTTCTCATCATTCAAGTCACTCTTTTGGTAAAAGTCTGTGATTCTTTGGTTTTATCAGTTTTCAGTGAATTACTTTCACCATCAGGTCTCCAGCCCCACCTAGAGGGGATTACTGTCGAATTCTCCCGGATGCATTTTTCTCTCCACGTGATGACTATCTCTCCCTCCTAACTGCAGTTTGAGCCTGCAGTATTGCTGTATTATCAGCTTTTTCTAAACTAATGATCAAGAATTATATGGGAGCTAAGAAGGGGACTTCGCTTTCACTTCTCAAGAAGGGGTCACTTCTCTGTTACTGTTGGAAGTTTTCTGGCATAGCCTGACCTTTCTGCATTCTAATAGGGTTTTGTTAAACATCCTTTTCAGGACTCCCTCCACTGGCAGGCTTTATACTCTATTTCTGTTGGGACTACTCTTGCTTTTGGATTATACTCCCAATTTAGTGTGAGCCTGATGAAATGAAGACCATTTTCCCATTGTGGACCTGAGAACCTAGTTCCACCAAATCTAGTAGAACCTTGCTCTTCCAGCCTCCTACTCATCTTCTCCGTGTGATTCCCTCTTAAGTTGTTACAGGCAGAGGAAGAGCAGTACAGGCAAGAATTCTTGGCATTTCCCCTGTGTCTATTCATATTCTTTCCCTGGTGTTACTTCAAGAGGCATAGATAAAGCAGGTAAGAAGTTACTCCAGCCACCCAGAATCTTCTATGTCTTTTCTTGGTTAACTTTTCCAAAATACATGACTTTTTCAATAACCGTTTCCTTTAGTTGATGCTGGTGAATATATTAAGGGTTTAAATAATTATTATTCAATAGGTATTGGAAACTTTCATCCCAATAACTTTTCCTGCAACTGGGCTTAGGTCTGAAACTAAAAATTCCCATTCCCATCTTCTAGCACTATGTGTGTACGTGCTCAGTGTCTTAGTCATGTCCAACTCTTTGCAATGCCATGGACTATAGACTACCAGGCCCCTCTATCCATGGAATTTCCAAAGCAAGAATACTGGAGTTGGTTTTCATTTCTTACTCCATGGGATCTTCCCAACCCCGGGATCGAATGCATGTCTCCTACATCTTCTGCACTGGCAGGTGGATTCTCCATCATTGCACGCCACCTGGGAAGCCCCTTCTAGCATATCTTGTCTTACTATCTCAGACTGTGAGATAGAGATATTCATTTTTTAATTTCTGTAGCAAATATTTTAAAACTTATTAATGCCCATCCTGCCTTGCAGGTGCTCATTCTCTAGCAGAGGAGATAAACCTATTAATAGAAACATGCAATAAAGCACTGTGGTGAATGCTGGGGTGGGCAGGAATGATACAAACGGGAGGAAAAAAATGCAAAGGAAAACAACACTGCTTGAGAAGGCATCTTAGATGTGGAGCTGGGAATTTGCTCAAGATCTTGAATGATAATTAGAAGTTTATCATGCAAAGAAGGTGACACACTGGGCAGGAGTTGGGCTAAATTTTAAGAAGAAGGAATGGGATACACGAAGTCTCAGAATCAGCAAAATGCCTGAGGGGTCCTCATCAGGGTGAGAACTTCAATGCCAGCTATGGAAATATTGGAAGATAGGATGTTTAGGGCCATACTGGGGACTTGGTTCAACTCTCAACCTATTTATCAAGCACCACAAGGGTGCCTGTCTCAGCAGTACTCCATCCTGTGAATACTGAAGCGAATAAATTGGGTATCCGCCCTCATAGAGCTTACCATCTGGTAGAAAAGTCAAATACAAGCAGATGAAGTCTACACAACAAAACACCTGCTGGGAATGTAGCACTGATAAGATCCTCTGGAATCAGGCAAATGATTTCTCTGAATTACACCCCAAATCAAACACCACCCACAAGGGATATGACAAGCAATACACACCACCAATTGAACTTTAATCAAAGAGGCAAAAGACATTTTGCAGAAATATTCTTGGTTTCAATCGAAAACCATCATTTTAATAAAGAAAGGAACTAAGACACACACTTGGTTTCAGACCACATCCTGTTCTGCTGCAGTTTTCATCTTCAATCCTGTCTCTTGGCTTCTATCATGCTTTATAGCTAAGTTACGTATTTCAAGGCTCACACTCACATGACAGAGTTTGGATATAACGGTACACAGAAAACGAGAGTGTAGGTGAGAGAGTTGGCCCAGAAAACCGTGAGACATAAGATATGTTAGCTCAAAAACTCCAATCACAGATTTTTTGGCTAATCCCAGAGGAGGCACGCTAGAGGCTGAGAGTGGGGGGAAAACACAGTCAAGGACCTGGGCTGCGGCACACGTGCCTTGAATGTGATACCCAAACAAAGTGAAGAAATGCATCATCTGTGGGCTTCCCTGGTGGCTCAGACAGTAAGGAATCTGCCTGCAAAGCGGGAGACCTGGGTTCAGTTCCTGGGTTGGGAAGATTCCCTGGAGAAGGAAAGAGCAACTCCAGTCTTCTGGCCTAGAGAATCCCATGGACAGAGGAGCTTGGTGGGTTACAGTCTGTGAAGTCGCAAAGTGTTGACCATGACTAAGCGACTAACACACACTTGTGCTGTAAAACCCAGAAAAGGGAAAGTTCTAGAGAACTTCCTCAGGCAAAAGATTAACATAAATAACCTCATTTCTAGCTGTTGTGGAACCCCAAAGCCAATCAGATTTTTGTCTCCAATAGATACCTAGTCAGGAAGTTGCCTTTGATATTATTTACTTAGAAAATACTATTCTTTGGCTTCTTCCTTTCAGTAACTAAATATGAGAGTGCCTCTATTCTTCCTGAAACATTTAACTCAACTATAAACTGGGAACTAATTTCAAAATGTTATTTATATTTGGTTTTGGAAGAACATTTGCACTCATAAGTCAACAGAGATGTCTCAGATTCTGAGACTTCAAAGTTTCCAAGCTAAGTGTCCTCATGCTAGGGACATCCAACCCCAGGACTTACTCACTGTCGTTCTGCTTCTCCCTGACTTAGTCCAGCCTTATAGAAATGCCTTCCTCACACTCCTTAATTTTTCAGAGGGAGAACTGACTAGATAACCTCTGAAATCGTCTCCAATTCTAAGATTTTATAATTATTAGAGGGGACAATTTGTAATTATGAGGTCATTCCTCTTGGATAAGCCTAAGAAACAGAAGACAGCCCCCAACTGGCTTCTTTCTAATGAAAAGGATATATTCTGAAAAAATAATTGACATCAACAAAGTGAGAATATCAACAGGGTTTTAACAGCATTATCTCCCACCACCCATAAATTAGGTCAAGTAAATATCTTTTATTTCTATCCTTTGAGAATCCATCATATCCATCATTATAGTGATTGGAAACCTAAATGACTCATATGATGGAGTAGAGAAGAAACTGTACTTTCCTGGTGAGTATCATTTAAGAGAATTTTCATCCCAGCTCAAAGTCAATTATCTATGCATTATTGTTAATTACTATTTCCAATTGTGGTGAAATACATGCAACGTGAAGTTTCCCATCCAAACCATTTTTAACAGTATAGTCCAATCCCATTAAGGACATTCATATTGTTGTGCAACCACCAACATCCATCTCCAAAACTCTCCATCTGGCAAAAATGAAACTCTGAACCATTAAACACAACTCATTCTCCTTCTGCTGGCTGCTACCAACCACCACTCTTTCTGTCTCTCAATTTTCTACCCTAGGTATGATAGAAGTGGACTCAAATGATATTTGTGGTTTTGTGACTGGCTTATTTCACTTAGTATAATGCCCCACTTTTTATAGTTCTCCTTAGCAGGATGCAAAATAGAAGCAGGCTTTGTGCCTGTGCTTCTGACTCAGATGTCAACCACATTCATTCTACGGAGTGAAAACATTGAGCTGGAAGCAGTATAGCAACACTGAATAAAATTATCATATCACACATTTGAAGTACACACGCTCTGATTTTAAACCTATAGGTGTGACATGTTGCATTCAGTTCAGAAATTAAATTGGAATAGAGCATTGAGTTTATTTTTAAACTGAACTTTCTCCTAGAAGAGGAAAATTAAAGAGGAGGGGGGAAAGTCTGGTGTAAAGGCAAGTGCCTGTCACTCTGGGGAGGTGCTACTGGGCGTGGCCACCGACCTTGACCAAGTGGACCATGGCATCTGCAAAGAACACCAAGTCCACGCCTGCACCACGGATGCTCTCATTATAGAGCTGCAGGAACATATTCAAACGCTCCTTCAGGCAATCAAAAGATTCAACAGGCTCATAAATTTTGGGCATCTCAGCATCAGCCTCCTCAGATGTTTCACCTGGGGTTAGGAAAGAAAAATCAACTAAGTTTCTCCAAATCACTGGACTTTACCACTTCCTCAACCTAACTGAATACGCTCATAGCTTTACAATTTAGCACTGAATAATACTGATTTTTACCTAAAAGCCAGAGTATATATTTTTAGAAAAGAAAGCAAACAATAATAAAAACATTAGAATTTTTGTGATCATACACAGTCTTAATTCTTTCTTGTCTACAAAGGGTCAATTTCAAATAATGTCACATACATTGAATTTCATTTATATTCATAATAGACCATTGGCATTTCAAGGATCTTCCCAGAGATACTCACTTAATGGCCAAAATGAAGATCGAAAAAGTAGGGATTGAATGTCAAAATCCACAAAAGAGAGAATTAAATGAGTTTTTAATAAGAATAAAAAGAAAAAGGTCACTGCATCTGCTTAGGAAATTTTTATGATTTGGAAATTTTAAGTTACTAGTGAGGATAGAAGTGAATTTTGAGAGAAAACAGAAAAAAATTATTTTTGTTGTTAAAAAAAATTTTTGTGTGTTAAAAAAATTTAAACACTGAATTATTTCACTGGGAAAATTATTAAATCAACTCTTTTAAAAGTTAGAGATATGTATTAACACTTTTCCAACTATGATTATAAAGCATAATGCCAAAGAAAGAGCTAAATTTGGCATATATAAATTCACTATGTTAACATTAGTTGATTATTAACTGATAATACTCAGTGAGTATTAGAAGAGTGAGTTTTCCAAATCTAGCAGTACATAATTACTTTCAATTGACCCTGTCCTAATATAAACTATATTAACCGTTTTATGACAAAGCAAGAAAATGATTTATGATTTAGCATAATAAGTTTGGTCTATTTGCAAAGCTCTTTCTAATTGCATTTCAATAGGCACTTCGTTATTTCATAAATGTTCCATTCAAGCTTTGAGAAACAAAGTGTGCTGAAGACACAAAAGGTTCTGTTTTGCCTCTAGACTCATTCACCCCACCCCCACCCAAACCCCCAAGCCCCACCCCAAAATGCTGGAGTTGTACTCTGCACCTTGGACACACAATTACTTATCCTTCTGAATTAGAGAAAATAAAACACATAAATTCTAATCACCTTATAATGCTCCTACCTTTACATGATTTTTGGATATGTGTGACCTGATTTAAAATAAACTGTATCAGCTTCTTTCTCTGAAAAGATCTGTCCAACTGCATAGCCAGCAATAAACATCCTTTTCAACTGTTACTCAGAAACTTGACAGATCACATACATCCTTATCAAATCCAGTAAGGGACTGCCTAGTCATTTTCAACCATTTAAAAGATATAAATAGCAAGTGCTTAAACATGCCTTTTTGAATATGAAAACTAACTTAATATTCATCCTCAGTATTAGAAGAGGTTTCTAAATGAAAGAAAAATATTCTACTTAAGCTCAGTTATTTCTGAGGAAAGAAATTAACTGGAGTACCGCTTCTTTTCATAAAAAAATAAAACTATATCTCAGTTTTTCACAGAACCATAACCACAAAATCTTGCCTCCCCATCACCCACCTCTAATTATATTCAATGGCCCTCTCAGGGAATGTGAGGTTTTCCTTTTTATTTTCAACACCCGGGAATATTCAAGTAATAATCATAGTTTTGCTATATTTCCTCTCGCAGTGAGCACAAGACACAGACTGCCCAAGCCATGTACAGACACCATCTCATTTATCCCCACAGGACCCATGATGCATATTTTAATATTTCCATTTTTATAAAAGTAGAGGCAGGAGATTCAAGAAAGTCAGAAGCTTGCCCAGCTAAGGTACGGGAGACCCATTTCTCAAATCCACCTCTATACGACAGCTGTAAGCCTTGTGCACCATCTTCCGCTATACCCTGCCTCCCAACCCTACCTTTATACTCAAGGCTGACATGTACAAAATGATTAATCTTAATCAAAGATTACAAAGATACATTTACTTAACACTTTGTGGAGGAAATTTACAACAACGTGTGTTCTGTATTTATTGAGCACCTACTATGCCTCAGGCTTGTTTCAGCAAAGTTCACTAGACAGAAATTCAACATCCCTGAACTAAACCTCTGTCATCAGACATCCCCTTTGCTGTCGTTCAGTCGCTAAGTAGTGTTCGACTCTCTGTGACCCGTGGACAGCAGCATGCCGGGCTCCTTTGTCCTCCACTATCTCCCGGAGTCTGCTCAAATTCATGTCCATTGAGTCAGTGATGTTATCTAAGCATCTCACCCTCTGCTGCCCCCTTCTCCTAGTGCCTTCAATCTTTCCCAACATCAGGGTCTTTTCCAACAAGTCGTCCCTTCGCATCAGGTCGTCACTTGGCAAAGGATATCCCTTTGGAGGATTTCAAATTCTGCTTCAATAGTTTACCTGTAGCTTCAGGTGCATCCCTCAAGAAATCCACAAAGTAAGTGTCAGTTCCGCAATCCACCAAGAATTTTTTCTCTTCACCAAACTCCTCCTCCACCAAGCTGACTAAAGTCATATCAAACCAGGTCACATCATCAGATGCCGTGAAACGATCAGCAATAACACGTTTACACTCATGCTTCCACAGCCTTAACAGTTCCTGTCAAAAGCATCATTTAAATGTGTTATTAATTCCTGTTATGTCAGAGTTGGAAATTCAAGTGGGCAGTATCATAGAGGACCATCCTTCCTGATTTAGAAGGTGACATTTTTAAAAGTTAAGGCTAACATTACTGGTTTCCTTTTAATGTGAGCAACAGGTTCGGGAGCGCCTTAGAAAACAATCCTGGAATAATGGTTTTCATTTGGCATGTGATCACCAAAAAAACGACTTTTTTGGATGCCAAAATGATGTGGGGGATGTTACTGGCATTTGTACAGGAATGCATAGTCTTAGGATACAAAATTTGTCCATGAATATAACTGTCCTGTTAAAAAATAGATAAAATAAAAAGTTAAAATATACTGAGCTTCATTTCAAGTTGGTCTCATCTGTGTTCAGACACTCAGTCGTGTCTGTGACTGTGACTCCATGGACTATAGCCCACCAGGCTCCTCTGTCCATGGACCTTCCCAAGCAAGAACACTGGAGTGGGTTGCCATTTCCTTCTCCAGACAGTAAATAAAAAGTATCCATTTTCAGCCCTTAAATTAAAACAAAACCATTCCTAGATAAAATACTAATTCACTCTGAATGACCAACAAACTAATATTCTACATAAAAGCTTAATGTTTGTGATCAAATTAGTCTGTTTGGATAAGACATCTACATTATGGCCAGAGCACAGTGTAAAAGTTGTGTATAAACAACGCTCGTGTATGCAACTGATATAATTACAAAGATACATTTACTTAACACATTGTGGAGAAAATTTACAACAAAAATCTGGGTTACCTGTCGCCTCCTCTAGATACTCCAGGGCCCAAAGTTAACTGGAAGTTGAGAGAATTCATTGCTCAATATAGCTGTTCCAATAGCAAGAATAACTAAGTTTGTCTAAGCATCTTATCTGATATGAAAGACTGGTGCAAATTTCTTAACTTGGTAACATTTTTGCAAGAGAGAAGGTTTTTAAGTTATTATTTTGTGAAAGTGTTAGTCGCTCAGTCGTGTCCAACTCTTTGCAACCCCATGGACTGTAGCCTGCCAGGTTCCTCTGTCCATGGTATTCTCCAGGCAAGAATACTGGAGTGGGTTGCCATTTGCTTTGCCAGGGGATCTTCCCGACCCAGAATCAAACCCGGTCTCTCACATTGTTAGGCAGATTCTTAACTGTCTGAACCACCAGGGAAGCCATTATATTACTAATGATCAAATGCTCTTTGGTTGCCAGGAAATAAAAGCTTAGTAAAACATATTTAATGACATGGTTAAGACAAAAGTTCATGACAAACCAATTGCTGGAACTGTTAATGCTGATTTAAAATCAGCACCAAAAAAATAGGTACTTAAAAAGTAATATCGGTGGTATAGTGGTAAAGAACTCACCTGCCAATGCAGGAGACGCAAGAGACATGGGTTCAATCTCTGAATCGGGAAGATCCCCTGGAGCAGGAAATGGCAATCTGCTCCAGTATTTTTGCCTGGGAAATCCCAGGAACAGAGGAGCCTGGTGAGCCACAGTGTGTGAGGTCTCAAAGAGTCAGCCACGACGGAGTACAGCATAGCAGCATTCCACAATGCCGTTAATTTGTCAATAACTTAGAGGGAGAAAAACTAAATTACATGTTCACTACTGCTAAAATGACTCCCAATTCTCTGTAACAAGGAGAGTGAGTTTTCCCCACAATATCTTGTCTTGGCATCAGCCAGTGTGGTTACCTACTTTGTGACTATGTGGGGTAAAGCTGGGTTTTTCTTAGCATCCACACTTGATGTGCTTGTGACAGTCTGACTGACATTTCAACTGTCTCTCTGTATTTATGTGGAAAAGTCCCTAAAACCTATTTGCTTAACTTCCACCTCAGTACCATCAAAGTCTGAAAAAGAGGCTGGCGTTGTCTTAGCCTAAACACATAGGCTTTTCAGCAAAAAAAAAAAAAAAAAAAGTACTGCATTTTTACATACTGTATACTTTACAATTTTACATATTATATACATATTGATTTTTACATACTAGAATTTCCTTTTAGTCCAAAGAGAATTCTTACAGTGCTAGAAACTGTTAAATTTGAGTGTCTGTACAAATGCTCATTTTTCTATCAAATGAAATTCAAATGAAATTTCTACTCTTCTGCCTCTTTTCAGGTTTACCAATATTTGTAATTCTTTTAGTGCATCAAGTTGTATGGAAAAGAAAGGTCATGGATGACCAACCAAAGAAAAAATGGTTTCATCCCTCAATTTTGAAAGTTTATTTATAAAGATAATTACTAGATTCCGTATATATGCATTAATATATGATACTTGTTTTTCTCTTATTTCACACTGGATAACAGGGTCTAGGTTCAACTATCTCAAATTCGTTCAGTCAGTTCAACTGATTCAAAATTGTTCCTTTTTATGGCTGAGTAATATTCCACTGTATACATGTACCACTATACATATATATATATATGGAATCTAGAAAAATGGTACTGATGAACCTATTTGCAGGCCAGGAATAGAATCACAGACACAGAAAATGGACTTGTGGGCACAGCAAGGGGAGGAGAGGTGAGGCAAATTGGGAGAGTAACACTGAATATCTGATGGCTAATGGGAAGCTGCTATATAACACAAGAAGTCCAGCCTGGGGCTATGTGGGTGGGTTGAGGGGGTGAGAGGAAGGCCCAGGAGGGAGGGGATTTATGTATATTTATCATTGATTCACTGATAATCAATGATAATCATTTATCATTTATCATTGATTATCATTGTTGTGAACTGACAGAATTCACACTGGCAGAAACCAACACAACATTGTAAAGTAATTATCCTCCATTAATAATTTTTTTTAATTTTTTAAAAGATAGTTACTTTCTAAAGTTAAAGATCAGGTTTATAATGTGAAGACAGACATAATCATAATAAAATCAACAGGCGTTTTTGCCATTATTTAGTATAAGAAAATTATGAAAAACAAAATCAATTTTACCTTTTATTCTACTCATTAGAAAATAATAGTATACACTGTCTCCTTAAACATAAACCAAATTTAATTGGAATTTTTAAAGAAAAAATTTGGCATACTTTCCCTTTACATTAGTGAAAAGCCACAAAAGAAAAAAAAATCCATGCTCAAACATCCCAAAATATTTTCATGCCCATAAAAACTACATTACTAAGAATATTTAGAGTTTATAATAAATAACAAAGTTACTGGTTTTACTCTCTTACACATCACTTACGTCTGGTTCCTTGATAACCTCTGGAGTAGTGTTCAGCATTCCCTGCCAGATCCTAGAAAGATCTCGAAGGTTAAAAATGTAATGGAATTTTGCAGGGGTCGGAAGCATTTTAATCTTAGTCATTTGCCATAGCCGGCGTGTCAGGGGCACCAACTTCGTCACCCAATCTCTCACTTCTTCTGAGAAACCCCTTTGGGTACAGTAATATCCTACCCCAATCACACCTGAAAGAGGAAAAAAAGTCATAGCATTTTGACTGACAGTTCAAATCAACTAAATTAAAATGAAAAACATAGTGTAGAATATAAATACAATGCCACATTTTAATAGTTAACCACATATTAAAGAAATTTTGATTAATTAACTTGGGAGGTGGGTTAAACCTAAAAAGTAAATATAGATTCAAGTGAGTTAGCATTCAAATACTGAAAAGTTGATTAAGAAATGCTGCTGAAAACTCTAGCTGAACTAATTCAGTATTATTAAATGGGTAACAATGATGAATATGTAAAGTTGCCCTGGACAGATAAGAAAAAGAAAGGTTTCACAAATCTTCTAAGATTAGTCCATTCTTTTGTAGCCATTCCATGCATTATAAAATATTTTGATTTACTTTATAGGCAAA